>NC_143558.1:89467500-89772500 GCF_054136105.1 Typopeltis vanoorti | reverse complement strand
ATCAAGCCTTAATAAGACCTCATCTTGCTAGTATGTACAGATCTGGGCACTGGGATTTCTTGGTGATGAGGAGGTGGAGTGGATCCAGAGGCGAGTGACCAAGATGATAGAAGGTCTAAGGAATGAACCTTACAAAAAACAGGTAATATTTGTGGGTTACAGAAACTGGCACAAAAAAGAGGTGATATGACTGAGACACCCAAATTACTGAGGGGTTTTTACAAGATTAATTCAGAGGAAATTTTTCAGAACAGGTGTGTTGGTGGGAAAACTAGGGGCCATCCATGGAAACTAGGTAAGAGTATACACCAATCCCTCGATTAATGCGCCTAATGCATTCTTTAAAACAGGCGCATTAATCGAAAATGCACTAATTGAATATAATAACCTAAGGGAAAATGTATAATTCGTTCCTCAGATTTCTTTTTTGACCTTTAATTTTTTTTTTATAAAAGAATTAGAGTATATCTCAGGGCTTAGTTAAAGGAAAAGCATGAAACTGAAAGACAATAAAACATATTCAGAATATAAATTTATTATTCTGCTTCTTAATAAAGAATTGAGCTAACGTAGTTTGGCAGGCATTCTGTTTCTTTTTTTTCATACAACTGACAGTATGGCCCTATTGACTCTTCTGCAAATTTTACTGGTTCTCTCTTCACCAGGGTCAGTCTCTAAGCATTGCTGCTCAAAAATTTCGATTGCACGAAAACTGTTTTCAAATTGTTTCTGTTAAACATCTTTGGGCTTGTCAGTGATTAAATTTTCTTCATATTCTTTAGGATCTTCCCACTGTGCATCTAAATTTAGCAGGTCAGAATCACTCAACTTCTCAGAATAAGATTTAATTAACTTAGATTCATTTGAAAAGCCTCTAAAATCATTTGCACAACGTGAAAGAATGTGCTTCCAAATGGCTCGCATATTGCTAACAGTAATTTCATTTGACTTTGCGATTTATAACCAGGCTGAGATTTCTCTGATTTGGCTAGAAAAGTCTTGGAAGGCATTCACTTCCAAAAAAAGGCCGGTTTCATCGACATTAAATATTTGTTGACCACAATAGTCCCCTTCTTACACAGTTTTCTTCGAAATCTCTGGATATCTCCTTATCTGCATTTGCAGCTTCTGTGATTAAGAACATTATGTAGACTATTTCTGTTTTTGAAACGCTCAAATCACCCCATCTCTAATGTGAAATTCTTCTTCTTCTTCTTTTCCATCATTGATAGCCCTTTCTTTCCAAGTTACAAAAAGAGACAATGCTTTTGATTTAATAAGGCCAGTGTTTAGCGGGATCCATTTTTGGTTACAATCTTTGATCCATGTAAAAAGAAGTCTCTCTAATTCAATCATTATAATACTTTGATTTCGAGTGCATTACCTTTCTCTTTGTATTCAGCAGTTTATTCACCCATTTTTGTGTTCTTGTCCTATCTTTGCTATGGACTCACCTTATTCATTTTTCTTTATTATTTCAAGTTTTTCTTCCAATCAGATTATTTTTCGAATCATTTTCACACTTCTATTTTTTGCACACTAATTCTCTAATTAAAAAATCACTCACTGGTGAGTGATTTTTTAAAATAGTTAGCCATAAAAAATGTATAGATCGAAAATTTTTAAAATCTGTAACATTTATTTTTGAGATGTATATAGGCGCACTAATCGAATTTTAGAGTCACACTAATCGAATTTGGGTATTGGAAAAAAATGACACACTAATCGGGGGCACATTAATTGAGTGATTGCTGTAGATAGAAAGGGTGTTAGAACTAGGTTTTTTGCTTGGAGAATAGTGAATGAATGGAATAGGTTGCCAGAGTCTGTTGTGGGTGCCATGACAGTGAATGAGTTCAAAGCAAAGTATGATAGATACTGCACAAATGTTAGATAGTTCTTGACATGATGTTTAGGGCCTCCCTCGATGAGTCTAAGAACTCCTTGGAGTTGTCCATAATAATAATAACAATTAACACCTGCTGAAAGGATTGGCAGGAAGTAGTTGTAATTGGGTGTCCGAGGCTATATATTGAAAAGATATACTGTTAGAAAGCTCCTGGAAGATCTTTGTTGATTTATTAAGTGTTTTCTTAGATTTAATTGTGTATTTTAGTATATTATTGTACTATATCATTTTATAACATAACTGCAGAAATATTATTAGTTTTTACTGCTCTTAAGAATGGTGCCAAAAACTTATCACAACAAGGCAGTGTCAGCCAGAGTGCCATGATTGTTCAATCTATACATTAATGACATAAGGCAAGGTCTAACATCAGATGTGCAATTGTTTGCCAATGATGCGAAGATAGGAATGGCAATCAGGGATGCTACTGATATTCAGCAATTACAAAATGATTTGAATAGGCTCAAAATTTGGGCAAACAAAAATGGCTGTCAGTTTAACGGCAGTAAATGTAAAATTATGCACTTTGGCATGATTAGAGTTCCTGCACATATTATATTAGCAGGTTTATGCTACAAAAAAACTGAGGAGGCAAGGGATCTTGGCATACTGGTGGATAGGAATTTAAAGTTCAAAGGTCACGCAGCAAAAGTTGCAAATACAACTCAGAGATTAATTGCGATGTTGAAGCAAACCTTGACATATAAGGATAAGGAAGTCATTTTGCTTCTTTATAAGGCTTTGATAAGATCACACCTGGATTATTGTGTACAGATTTGCTCTCCCAGATTCCAAGAGGATAAAGAATCTGTGGAAATGGTGCAAAGAAAAGTTACAAAGATTATATCTGGATTAAGGGATTTAGATTTTGAAGACAGACTGCAAGTATGTGGATTGCAGACTGGTTAACAGGAGAAAGAGGGGTGATATGATAGAGGTCTATAAACTTTTGAATGGGTGTAGTAGGATATTATCTGATGAAATTTTCTGTTATATGGAAGGTGAGGAGAGAACACAGGGGCATCCATAGAAGTTCAGTTTGCTCACAGTATGATAGTGGAATAGCTTGCCTTTAGGAATAGCGAGTGCATCTACTGTGAATGAATTTAAGAGAGGTACGGCAGATGGTGGGGTGCTTAAGAGTCAAAGCTGTATAACTGAGAGGAGACCTCCACATAGCCTTTAAAGGAATGCGGAGAACAGACCAGAGCTTCCGACCTAATGTCCAATCCTCACCTTCTCGTGGTGCACCCTGTTGGGTATCTGCTTGGATACTGAACGAACGAGGATGGGCTGGCAATTTGGGATTTAGCCGATCAAATTGTATTCTTATTGGTTAAACCAAAATATAGAATGATGGTACAACATGACAAAATTTCATTCCGGCTGGGGTGTGGCCCAGTTAAACAAGGTCCCCGTTGTTTTCGCCAGGGAACCAGAGTGAACAGCAAAAAGTCAGCTACTGGAACAATTCTGAAAACACACCCCAACTCAACATCACCAGAGTTAAAGATCAATACTATCAACATAAGAAGCCTGAATAGCAAAGAAATGGAGCTAGCTGAGGAATTAGATAAGTACCAGATCGGCATAATAGGGGTGACTGAAACAAAAAAGACAAAACTGGTGAGATATTTCTGAGCAATAAATACAAAATGTTATACTCAGGAAATGACAATCAAGGAAAAGAAGGAGTAGCCATAGTATACAACACAAAATACAAGGCTAATCTTCTTCAATGGCAGGCAGTCTCAAGTAGAGTGATGTGGACAAATCAGAATGGGGAATTGGACAACGAGACTTATTTGTGCCTATGATCCCACAGTAGGTTCTACTAAGGTAGAAGTGGAGGAATTTTTTGATGCTTTAGAAAAAGCAACTGACACAATGAAAAAAACAAAAGTTTTTCCTTGTTGGGGATCTAAATCGCAGAGTAGGAAATGATTGTCAGATATATCAAAATATTTTGGGAAAATTTGGAGAAAAGAGCAAAGCTAATAATAATGGCAAATATCTGTTGGATTTCTGCTCAGGACATGGACTGGTTATTACTAACACCATGTTCCAACATAAAAATGTGCACAAGTTCACATGGAGAGAGAGAGGCAAGAAATAAGAAAAGTCTCATTGACTATGTTATTGTTGATAGTGATGTTTTCTCCCTGGTACAGGACACCAGAGTGTACAGAGGATTTGAAATTGGAAGTGATCACTATCTAGTCTTGAGCAGGATAAAATTGAATTTCATATTGAAAAGAACAACATGTAAGAAAGTTTTAAAGCGAATAAAAGTTGAATAGCTCTCAGATGTGAACTGTAGACTAAAATACACAAAGATTATTGAAGAAAAAATGAAAGAGTTTGAGAACAGGAATCAAACCTTGGAGATTCAGTGGCAAGCCTTGAAAAAAAGCCCTGATTGATTGAGCCAGAGAGGCATGTTGTGAAGTTGGCTGCAAGGATAGAAAAATTAGAACTCCATGACACAGGAAGTTAAAGAGGCAGTGAAAGAAATGAAGAAAGCTTATCAAAAGTTCCTGGGAAATAAGTCAGCTTGTGCTCTTAGAGAATACAGAGACAAATGCAAGAATGCTAAACACTGTGTAAAACTAGCTAAACAAAAGTCATGGGAGGACTTTGGCAAGAATATAGAAAATAAATATCAAGAAGGTGGCAAAATATTTTGGAGGTTGTTGAAGAAGCTTAGGAATGGAGGAAACAGTGCTGTAAAAGGAATTAGAGATGATAAAGGTGACATGAAAACGGAAGAAAAAGATATCCTTGAAGTATGGAGTAATTACTTTGAAAAACTGCTAAATGAAACAAGCAGTGATGACAGCACAGTGGTAAAAAACTGACCAGGCATGCAGTCAGGAATACATATCCATACTTGAAGTAGAAAAAGCCATTAAAGGCTTAAAATGTGGAAAGGCAGCAGGAGTAGATGGTATTCAACCAGAAATACTGAAGTATGGTGGTATAAAAGTCTTACAGTGGCTGCACTGCATAGTTCAGAAAGCCTGGACAGAGGGACGAATTCCCGATGATTGGAGCAGAGCTCTCATAGGACCCATATATAAAAAGGGAAATAAAACCGAATGCGAGAATTACAGAGGTATTTCTCTACCAAGTATTCCTGGCAAGATCTATGCAAGTATACTTGAGAAACAATTGAGAAGAATTGTGGAAGAAAAGCTTGGTGAAGAACAAGCTGGATTCAGGCCAAACAGAGGCTGTCAGGATCAGATCTTCATTTTACGACAAATAGTCGAGAAAGCATGGGAATATAACAAAGATCTGTATTTAAGTTTTGTCGATTTGGAAAAGGCATATGACATGGTGCCAAGAGAGAAGCTATTCAATACGCTACATTTATATGGTGTCAATGGGGCATCATATCAAGCAATACTTAGTCTTTATTTGAGTTGTAAGTCAGTAGTTAGAATTGAAGGAAGTACAGGAAAATGGTTTAATGTTAAATCTGGCGTGAGACAAGGATGTACATTATCCCCACTGTTATTCATTATCTATATGGATCATATTATGAAGAAAAGTGGTATTAAACATGATATCAAAATTGGAGATGTCAATGTCAGCTTTTTGCTTTATGTGGATGATGTTATACTTCTAAATAAATCTGCTACAAGTCTGCAAGATTTTCTGACTAAATCGAATAACTGTTGTGATAGATATGGTATGCAGGTCAGCAATAAAAAGACAAAGACAATGAAAATAGGCAAAATCATTGAAAATGTCAACTGTGTTGTGAATGGAGAACCTGTGGAACAAGTAAAATATTTCAGCTACTTAGGCATAATTTTTAGTGAAGATGGTAAATTAAATATAGAAATAAACAACAGAATCAACAGAGCTGGTATGGTGGGAAGTCAACTGAATATATTCATATGGAATAAGAGAGAAATTAGTCAGAACACTAAATTAGCTGTATACAAGACAGTGTTCAAACCAGTTTTAACTTATGGATCTGAGAGCTGGGTCAGAAGTAAAACACTTGAGCAAAGACTAGAGACCGCAGCCATGAGAGTCCTAAGAAAGATTATAGGTGTGAACAGATGGCATCAATAGAAATATCATATTAAAAACGAGGATATTAGGAAAGAACTTGACATTGTCAGCATCCAGGAACGTGTTAGCAGAGCTAATCTCAGGTGGTATGGTCACTTAAACAGAATGGGCAAAGAAAGATTAGCAAAACAAGTGTTCTCTGCCAGGTTGACAGCAAAATGACCCAGAGGAAGACCAAGATATAGGTGGATTGATACGATACAAAGCGCCTAAGATCTGATAATGTTGGAGTCTTGACAAGTTACAGACTGATTTGGAGGAAAATTGTAGATAGGAAGTTAGTAATGATGTAATTTTTTTCATGTAGTACTATCATATCCTGTACGCCCCTTGAGGGTACATGGCAGGTATTTGATGATGATGATGACGACAGATGGTTTGAGAGATTTATAGCCTCCCTTGATGAGTCCTTGACTCTCTCTCTCTCTCTGGAGTTCTCAGATAATAATATCACTTTCACAAACTAAGAATTCTTAATGCAAATGTCAGTTTGAACATTAATATTTTATACTTCTAAATACATGTTTATAACTTTGTAACAGATTAAATATAGTTAAGCTAACAGACATATATATCTAAGATAAATTTTGTTAATGAAATTTATAGACTTGATAAAAACCAGGTACTATAGGTTCATTTGTGTTGTGAGTAAGTGCCATTTTAAAAGTCTGTCAATGAAATAGATATCTGTAATGAGCACTTTAGGAGAAACCATGAGCATAAATTAACTAATTCTAGGGAATGTGAAATTTAAACAAAGCTTGCATTTTATAAAATATTACATTTAAATTACTCTTGTAAATCAGAATATCGTTTTACCTGGCAAAAACTTATATTGGGGTAAGGTTGTCCAGATTTTTCTAATCTTTGCTTGCTTTCCCTTTGTTCACCATGAACAATTAGTAATGGCTGTTTTCTATATAAAAAATGGATTTTTTCACATTATTAAAGTTTTAAAGCTAACAGTGTATAACTAGTTAAAAATACAACAGCACACTATCTTTTTTGAGAAGTTGACGATAACATTGATTACCCTATAACATTGATTTTGTCACATTGATTTTGTCACAAATCTCTAAAGAGCTTTAGGCGGTGTGTAACAAAATAAAACACATTAAGTATATTTAGTGAAAATCTAAATGCACTTAATGTCTTTAACAAATACAAGAAACTAAAATTTGCACTGAGAAATCAAAGTCTCATGGTGGTAACAAGGAGCTCAATGACACCTCAGCCACCATAAACTTTCGACACCATGATTATTGCTTTACCTTGGTACTGCACTATTTGAGAAGATACTATTCAAACAGGTAATATATTTTGGCTTTCTTTAATTGTTATGGATCTTAGCAACCCTAGAAGACATGAGATGGAGGACAACAGTGCAATATAAGGGAATGTACTAAGTTTTATTTGGGGGGGGGAAGGGGGGAATGATGAGTTTTCTTTTGCAGCTTCTTTAACATTGATAACGGCAAAATATCTTTCCATTAAAATAGTATTCTCTCAGATAGTGTAAGCTCTATATACACAGATTGGAAAGAAGTGAACAGACACCACCATGAGCAATGTGTAACGAATCACCTATTTGTAGCCAGTATAAATTGGAAGAATATTATGCTCCCAATTCTGGGTAAAATGGCTGTGAGAAGGGAACTGACAGAGTTTGAAAGAGGCCTTGTGATAGGATGCCATGCTACAGGCCTATCTGTTCAGCAAACTGTTAACAATTGGGCCATCCCAAGTCAACAGTCAATGATACCATAATGAGATGGAAGTGCAGGATAGTTGTAGCTGGAATGCTACAACTATGGAGTTTGTTATGCTTTTGTTTGATTTAAAAATATGGATAATTTATTTTTCTATACTACCTTCTTAGCGTAAAGTTACCAAATATAAAACTATAGTATAAAAAAAAAAGTTCAGCTATTTTTTAACTAGACTATAAAACTATAGTTTTCTTACCTAAAAATACCATAAGTAGATTTATATAATAAAAAGACAGTGACTGTCTTTTTATTAAAAAGACAACTCCACAAAAAAGAGATCCACATAAAACCTATAACAACATAGACAAGCAGTAAAGGAAAAGAAAGAACATGCTGTAGTTAATGAACAGCTGGAGGTGTACATTAAACAAAGAATATGCTGTAGTGTTTAAGAAAGAACATGCTGTAGTATTTAATGAACCTGGGCTCAGCTGGCTCTGGTTGTCAGTACCTGGTTAGGTTAGGGCCCCTGTCTATTGTTACAAGGAAATTAAAGAATTCAATCCTGTGACAAAGGGAAGAAGCTTTGTCAGTACTGACACAAGGTTGAGGTCTCATGATGACAGTAAAGCTTGTGATTAGAAAATGGTAGATAGCAACATAGTTTATTGTGTATGTCTGTAATACTGTGGAGCAGAAAGCAAATGAAGAAACTACTGCTCTATTCTCCCAGACTAACCACCATGGCAAGCAAATCTAAACAAATGGCCGCAAGTTCCTGGCATCCCTAAAATGGGACAGGGGTGTGAAGTATCTCCGGGCTCAAAATGGTATGTCCACTAAAACTAGGAACCTGGAATGTTAGAACCCTGTATGAAGCAGGTAAGCTAAGAAACACTATCCAGGAAATGAAAAGACTTGGAATTGGGATTTTAGGAATGAGTGAAGTTAGGTGGCCAGGATCAGGCAAAAATCAAGTTAATGACATGATGTACCACTCTGGAAGCAGTGAAAACAATCATCAAAATGGAGTTGGAACAATAATAAACAAAGATGCCAATAAGTCACTGTTGACCTTCATTCCCTACTCAGATAGGATGATGTTATTAAAACTGAAAGGGCAACCACTAGATTTCAATCTTATACAGGTCTATGCCCCTATTGCTGACAAGGATGATATCAAGATTGAAGAATTTTATGATCAATTAAAAGAACTAATGCAAAATACAAAGAAACATGATATTAACATCATCATGAGTGATTTCAATGCTAAAGTTGGGAAAAGTAAAAGAACTCTTTACTGATAACAGACAAATCCCAGAAAATACTTATGAACAGATGGAATGTCCATGCATTCTAAGATAAGAGGTAGAATGTGCACTGAACTCAGCTAAAAATGGCAAAGCCTTAGGTCCAGTAGAAATAGCAAAGTTATTAGAAGGTGACAACATTACTATATTAGTAAAGCTATTTCATAAGATCTACGATACCCCTCAAGACTGGTTACAGTTGACCTTCATCATGCTACCTAAAAAAAAAGCAAATGCAAAAACTTGTAATGACTACAGAATGATCACTCTAATAATTTATGTTCTCAAAATGTTTCTGAAAATAATTCCAAAAAGAATATATAGAAAATGTGAGGACACCATCACTGATACCCAATTTCGCTTTAGAAATAGTTTTGGGAATGAGACAGGCTCTTTTCTGTTCTCAAATCTTATTCCAAAAATGTAGTGACCAAAATAAGAAAGTATTCATTTGCTTCATCGACTTCGAGAAAGCATTTGACAAAATCCAAAACTAAAATGATTGAATTATTAAAAAGAATAGGATTAGATGGTAAAGAGATTAGGATCATTGAAAACATATTGGAATCAAAAGAGGAGTAAGGCAAGGATGTGTGTTATCACCTCTCCTTTTTAACATATGCTCATAAGCCACATTTCAAAAAAAATCTTAAAAGGAAGAGAGGAAGGGATTAATGTAAATGGTGAAATCATCAATAACATCCGATATACTGATGACACAGCTCTCCTGGCTGACAATATTTAGGATCTTCAAAATCTTCTCGAACTAGTGAACAGAGAGAGTGAAAAAATGGGATTAAGCATAAATAATCACCAAAACTAAGTTCATGGTCATAAGCAAGAAACCAATTGTTAATTCAGCACTTTCTTTAAACCAGAAACAAATAGAAAGAGTGACAAAGTTTAAATATCTTGGAGTCTGGTTAAATGAAGAATGTAATCCATGCTAGGGGGCACCATCAGGACTTTTAGGAGAAACAATAGCTTCCTCGCTTTTTCCTCATTTACTGTGTGTAGTGCCTGCGTGCACATCTTTATTTTAAGTTCCTGTGAAGATGGCAATGTGACGTTGCCAAAATATTGGAAATATTTATTAAAGTTTAATTTAATTTATATTCTATTGTATGTTGTGAATTCCTTCAGTTATTTAGTAAGCATGTATAACCAACGTATAAGCCTTCCTACAAAAAGTAATCCAGAAATGGAAATAAAAGTTAAAATTGAAATGGCCAGAAAAACTTTTCTTCTGATGAAATCAACACTATGTTATAGCAATTTACATTTAGAGCTTAGAGTAGGCATCGTTAAATGCTGTGTACAGTCTGTACTGCTGTACGGTGCAGAAACTTGGGCCCTGAAGACAAAATCGATAAAAAAAACTTGAATCCTTTGAGATGCGGTTATACAGATAAATATTAAAAATCCAATGGAGACAACAAAAACATCCAATCAAGAAGTACTGGAACAAATGGGGAAATCACATGAACTTTTAGATACCATAAAAATAAGAAAAACTGCATATCTTGGTCACCTAATTCTTATGAAAAATCTAAGATACTTCAATTGATTATAAGGCAATTGATTAAAAGGGAAGATAAATGGAAGAGGAGGACAAGGAAGACAAAGAAAATCTTGGCTGGCAAACATCATCAAGGTGGTCACTGACTTCTGATAGGAGATGGCACTCAAAGAAGAAGACTAAAGGCAGAAACAGAATGTCAGTGATAAAGTGGAATGCACCTGTGAGAATAAATGGATGGCAGCTATTGGGGAGACTGTATTCTAGATAGAGTTAAACATTTTTACAGAGATCTTTCAATAACACTTAACAATATGATAATGGTATTCTAAGAATAGACAGATTTGGAATTTATAGTGATTTGCAGTCTTACAGGTGGAGAAGTAATGTCTTGAGAGAAAAAAGGAAACTAAGAATTGCAAGGCTATGGATGTGATATGTTTGAAAGGAAAGTCAATTGTAAGGGTGGGTGGAGAAAAGAAAAACTGATCTTGACTGCAGTTTTATTATCAACAGTAAGAAAAGAAGAGATATCTTTCTTACAAAAAAAAGGGCTGTGTTTTTGTAGAATTGAAGTTCAGTAGTTTTGTCCATTTCCACAATCTCTCTCTCTACATTTCCTAGCCTATAACAATATCCCCACATTACTGCTTACCTCTTTATCATCACACTGAATGGCTTCAAAAACCAGGATCACAACCACTTCTTTGATATTCCACATGAAAAGGACACCTTCTAGGATGAACAATAATACCTCACTCCATATCTCTTCTGTCCTTCCAAAAAATGCCATATCCATCACATTCCATTCTTGTTAGGATATCATCCTCTATCCACCACACATCTTGTGCTGATGCCAATAAGGCCACATATACAAATTCTACCTCTTTATTCCTAATACTGCATGCCTTGATGCATAAATATAATAGCTTGTCTCTGGTTCTCCATTCCTTCTCATAATTCTTCACCCTATCATTCCACAGAAAACATGACTTCATTGCTTCTGCCAAAGCCATTCCCAATGCACGCTCTCTCTCTCTCTCTCTCTCTCTCTCTCTTGTACTACCATCATTCACCACACACTTATTCTGGAAGGCTTAAGCCACCATCATATTTTCATTTTCTGCATGAACATATGCTTCTCCTCCCACAACAGCAATCTATCCAACTTCACACTGCCACTTTCTCACTCAAATGCAGATACAGACCATCTCCAGCAGTCTCTTAACTTCCAAGTAATCCCAAACATTCCTACATATCCTGGCAATCATGCCATTTATAATCATTATACATCTCCTAAACTCTCTACATTATCATTGGAAGGCAATGCTATCCCAACTCATCTTCATGCTCTTCTACTTCACTGTCTTTAACAACACTAAAATCCCACACTACCTGATTAACACTTTCCCATAAATCATTCATTTCAAACCAACACAGTCAATTCTTGCGCACTTCCTCTCCTCTCTCTCCACAATCTCAGTCACTCTTCATATTGCCTTCCTACTCAAAACACCAACACCTGCTCTAAACATCAGTCACTTCAGAGTCATTTCCATACAACACTGCACTACTCTCCAAAATTCTGTTGATATCATTCATTTTCAACTCCTCTTTTACTGGCACCTTTTCTTATACTTTCCACAATCTGTCTCTTTCCAAATTTCCTATCTCACTTTGTATCTACGTTAACTCCTTCTCAATTTCACTGTTTAATTTCTAATATCTAATTAACTCCTTCTCAATTTCACTGTTTAATTTCTAATATCCTCATTCATTTTTACATTTTATATACATTTTTATAAATGTATTGAATGAAATTTTAATAATTTTAGAATAATAATTCTTTTAGATTTCTCCTTCCACACATATACACAAAAAACAAATAAGAAAATGATGTCAGTATATGCATATGATCATTTTTTTTAATGGCAATCCATTAAAAATGAGAGTTATTCAAAATATAGTATATTGATACTGTGGATAAGCAGAAAAGCAAGGAGAAAGAATAAACTTGTCAATACTGGATTTGAAACTGGCAGATACATTGTACTTTTTAGGAAATATATGGAAAGACTGTTCTAAATGACAACAGCAGAGGAACGAATGAAGATTAATAAAATTGTTCTGCATGTATAAATATGTTGTATGTATTTTAACAGATTCAGAAGAGAGTGGGGAATTATCAATGTTAATTCTAATGAAAAGTTCCATGGAAATGTTTGTAGAAAATGAAAGCAGCAGAAAATGAATGTCTGTGTGAAAGAGTGGAGTAAATGGTGAAATGGTCATTAATCAACCTAACTATACTGAATCAAGTACTTTCAGGTAGCTCTTAAAGACATCGCCCCAAATGTGAGAACAGTATTCAATGGTCGAATGGATGATTTGTATAGTTGTTCAAAAGTAATGTCTCAAATGAAAGAGAAAAGCTTTCCCCCTCCCCCCAAATGCTGAGGTGGTAATATTTGTTTATGCCAGATCTGAGGTAATACCCCTCAATCTACTTGCATAAAGATATGGGTGTTGTCAAAAGTAAGACTGGAAGAAAAGGGATATTTTTTTGTGAGAAATAAAACAAGATTGGTTTTGCTAGCATAGAAATTAAAAAGGTTATCAGAATCCCATTAAAAATTGTTTGGAAATCAAAATTTAGGGTTATACAAGTTGACTGGTAAAGTTTATTAACATACAGCACCATTGATCATATATACATATATACAGTATATGTAATAAGACAAATAAATACCAAAAACCATTAGGTCTGGCATTCATTGATTTTGAAAACACATTTGATTCAATCTCAACATTAACTATTTTAGAAGCTCTTAAAAATCAAGGAATTGAAAAAACTTACATTGATAAACTTAGTCATATATATATATATAAATTCCTATAAAGAGGGAGCCAGACAAGGAGATGCCATTTCACCTAAATTATTTACAGAAGCCCTGGAAGAAATTTTTAAAAATCTGAATTGGAAAAATAGAGAAATTATGGTAAATGGAAAAGAACTATATCACCAATGATTTGCTAATGATTTTGTTATTTTAGGAAACTGTGCAGAAGAACTTCAACAAATGATCACTGAATTGAATGCAGAAAGGAAAAAGAAAGGATGAAATATAAACAAAGACAAGAACAAAAAAATAACTTATAATAAATATAATAATAAAATGTATAATAAATACATTACCAAAAAGCCAGTACAAATAGAACACAAGGAAATCGATATAGAAAGCTCCTATGTTACCTAGGACAAAAGATCACAATAGAGAGAACAACTGTAAAGAAGAAATTATGCATAGAATTCAACTTGGTTGGTTTTGGAAAATGCTGTGAAGCACTCAAACATCCCAATCTGCCTTAAAAGAAAAATATTCAACAGCTATATACTTCCAGTCATGACATATGGAAGTGAAACATGGACTAAAAAAATTAAACAAAACATGGACTTTGACCAACAAGTTACCCAAGGAAAATGGAAAGATCATTACTCGATATTACAATTCTAGATAAAAAGTGCAATGGTTGGGTCAGAGCTCAAATTAATATGACAGACATTATAACAGCCATTAAAAGATAGATCCAAATAGCAATGAGCAGGTCATATTGCAAGAAGTAACACTCAAAAATAGACAAAGTTGATATCAGAATAGTATCCTAGAGATGGAAAGAGAGATACAGTCAGACCATAGAGACGGTGGGAGGATGAAATTAAAGAGATGGCATGAACTCCATAGCATAGAAAGACTCAAGATAGGAATGAATGGAGGACTTAGGGGAGGCCTTCGTCCAGCAGTGGACAGAAAATAATTGATGATGAAGGCTAGTCAAATGAGACAAGACACAAGAGTGAAGTTTACTGTTATCAGCAAAACTGTGTACTGATTTGTAGTAGCTGGAGGTCATTAATATGTGGAATGAAGAAGTAAAAGAACAAAGCCTTGTGGAACACCAGCATTAGTTGCAAAGTTTGAGGATAAAGATCCAAATACCATCACATGTAATATGTGTCCAGAGAAAAAGTCAGCAACCCAAATGCAAAAATTCTAAAAATAGACTATATGATGGAAGTTTACTTAATAAGCATTTCTTAGTAAGGCCTAATCATATGTAATGAAGGGGTGCGCAGCAGCTAGGTTCTTGTTCCTGCACCCTGTTAGTACCCATTAGGGGAAGCTAAAGCTGCTATCAACCAAACGCAAGTGATCGAACTAAAATGCTCCCAAATTTCTGTCCTAAAGGATACCACCTGGGGCCAAGCCTAAAAATAATATCATTTAATATTGAAAGTTTCTCCAGTGTCAAGCAAGATCTCATTGCGAATATTTGCAGAGATAATGACTGTGATGTGCTCTGCCTACAAGAAACTCACAGAGGAGAAGGTGCTGCAAGACCTTACATCCATGACATGAAACTCATCAAAGAAATACCCCACGATAAATATGGCAGTGCAATATTTATGAAAGAGAACTTGATCCCATCGTCCATTGACTCAACAAACAATAGAAACATTGAGATTATTACGATCACATTTAAAAATATCTCAATAACCTCAGTCTATAAACCACCAAAAGAAGCTTTCTCCTTCCCTGACATCCTCCTCAATAATAATGCATACATGACTAATGTTGTATTAGGTGACTTTAACGGCCATAGTGTTAACTGGGGTTACACAAAGTCTAACGAAGATGGAGAACTTGTTGAAAAATGGGCTGAAAACCTTTCTCTAAACCTGATACATAATCCAAAGCTCCCTGCATCTTTCAACAGTGGCAGATGGAAGCGAGGCTATAACCCGACCTCATATTTGTTAGCTCAAAAATATCCAACATCTGTGTTAAAAAGGTTTTAAATCCGATTCCACATACTAACATAGACCTATAATGCTTCAATTCAACCAAGCAATTATGCCTAACACCATCCCTTACAGACGACGATTTAATTTCCAAAAAGCTAATTGAAAGAGTTTCATGGAAGATTTTGACCGCTTCATAGAAGAAGTCCCTCCAAACCCTCAAGAGTATCTAGAATTCATAAAAATACTGAGGAAAATCACCACCAAACACATCCCCCGAGGATGCCACACAAACTACATTCCAGGCCTTTCCAGTGACATACAAGCCCAGTATGCTGATTACTTACAACTTTACAACACCAACCCCCTTCTCAGAAGAGACTATCCAAGCAGGAGAAAAATTATGCTCCAAGATGGCAGAGGAAAGGCATTCCTCATGGAAAAAAGAAATAGAAGCCCTTGATATGACCCATAGTATCAGAAAGGCATGGAACTTTATCAACAGAATTAGGAATGATTTCACTATGCCATATGAGTATCCGCAGGTAACAGCTAATCAAATTGCTCACCAGCTGCTGCTGAATGGAAAATTCACTAAAAACACACACAAAAAAAAGATACTTAGAACCCCAAGTGAGGAACAAAATATGATTAACTCAGATTTCACCATCACTGAACTCAACGCTGCCATAAACCTATTAAAACCTAGAAAATCTGCAGGCTTTGATGATGTCTGTAATGAACAGATTAAACATTTTGGAACCAGGACTAAAGAGTGGTTATTAAACCTATACAACACTTGCCTCAGAACCCTAAGGATACCAACTATCTGAAGGCATGCCAAAGTGGTGGCCTTTCTGAAACCAGGGAAACCCCCCAACCAAAGAAAAAAATTACAGACCTATATCACTACTCAGCAGCCTCTTTAAACTCTATGAATGATTAATTTTGAATAGGCTACAACCTCTAATCGAACCCCATCTTATTGCTGAGCAGGCTGGACCAGGCATTTATATTTTTAGACCAGGCAAATCCTGCACATCACAAATTCTCAACCTCACTCAATATATAGAAAATGGTTATGAGCAAAAACTAGCCACAGGAGTAGTCTTTGTAGACCTAACTGCAGCATATGATACCGTAAACCATCTCACACTCAGAAATAAAATATATAGAATAACTAGAGACTATCGCCTTGTCCTCCTGATCCAATCACTCTTGGAAAACAGATGCTTTTATGTGGACCTTGGGGTAGGAAGAGATGCTGGCACCACCAAAAAAATGGCTTCCCCCAGGGAAGTGTGTTATCACCATTACTTTTCAACATCTACGTCAATGATCTCCCCCATCTTTTCAGGAACTAGAAATTTTATCTATGCTGATGACCTTGCCATAGATACTCAGTCAAAAAATTTTAAGTCCATTGAAACCTCTATCACTTGCCTTAAATAGTCTAACCACATACTATACCAGCAATCAACTAAAACCAAACCCCTTGAAAACCTGCATTCTCAGCTAATGAAAGAAGCAGACAAATGAATGATGAACATCACCCACTGTTCGGCCAGACCTCAGTGCCCCAAAGACTAAGATCCCAACATAGCTTCCTGATACCTAAAAAAACCTCCCAGAGACAAGACTTCAACAATGGCTTGCACTATATCCTGAAAATAATACTGGTATTCCAACAGCTGACACGTGGTGCGCACTTGGACTGGAATACTTGGAAAAGCCTAAACAGACTCCGGACGACAGGTCGCTGCAAACAAAACCTCATCAAATGAGGCTACCTCACTGGCTCAGACAACTGTGAGTGCAGGACAACCCAGTCCACGGAACACCTTTCTTGTCCCTTTCTTCCATCACTTTGTGCAAAAGAGGACCTTATATCCTGCACAGAAAGAGCAGTTGATTGTGCAAGATACTGGAGGAACATCTGACCATGTTTATTGTATATAAGTTATGTATAGTTTCCTTTTTTTCATATTTAATTATTATTCCCTGTATATTCACCTACCATATCTAAGCTAATCTCATTGTAATGTATCCTAATTTGTTGTAAATCATGTTGTAAAACTTACTTACTACTGTACTACTAGTGTTTGGATATGAAATAAAAAAAAATATATGTACTGAAGGTAAAGAACGACCACTCAAGATTCTCCAAACTGTTTCATGCCATTGGTCCAAAAATGGATAATATATGAAAGATCTCACTGTTGATCAACAGTAACAGAATCCATAGTCCATCCATCCCAATGGCTTTAAGAGGCCTTTAAGGCCCACAACCTTCCAAGCATGCTTGGATTTCGTAACCGAAGTACGAGGATAGAATGGTCACTCTTATGCCTCAAGGTATTCTTGGCTGTATCCCTGTGTGTTCACGAGGCCGGTTTGCCTGCTTGCGGGATGAAAAACACAGTTTGCTTGCGGGATGAAAAACCCTACTGACTGCGCCCAAGACCAGCTAACTTGGCTATGGCTGAGGAAGATCCTTCAGCTCCTCACGTCTCTGACAGGAATTGAACCTAGGACACTCCTTCCGCAGGCATATGGTTGCGAAGCGCAAAGCCACTAGGCTAACCGCACGGACAGAATCCATAGTGGTGACTGTTTATTAGTTGATAAAAGACCCAAGGTAATAGATGTTAACAGCTAATGGCTTTTCTCTTATTTAGAAAGAACTGAAGTGAATGAAATTGGACAGTAATTAGATGGCAAAGATAAAGATTTGTCTCCTTTCTTAGGAATGTATTAAATATGGGCTAATTTCCTAACTACATGAGAGATAATACCAGTAGAGATGAGAAGAAAAAGTGGCTTAGAGCAGGAGTCAACTCTGGAGCACAAATCTCTGGCACAATTGGAGAAATGGCATCAGGATAGGGAGACTTTTTTTTTGGTAACCAGTTTGGACACAATTCTGATTTCTGAAGTAATCAACACCAGATTGCAGTCAAAACTGCACAGAGAACAATCACTCACAGTATTAGAAGGATCATCACTAGTGAGGAAGAGATACAAAATATCTGAACAATCTGTGTAAGATCACAGATGACTGCAAATACTTGCATGATCCGTACAGTTGGAAAAGGAATGTCAGTCAGAAATGTGAACATTAAAATCTCTACAGAAGATGACCTCACTATTGGGAAAGTCAGACTGGAGAAAACTAATACTTAAAGAAAGAAAATCAGAAAGTTCAAAATGATTGGCAACATTTAGGGGAAAAGAGACAAACAGATGGGAGAAAATGAGGCTAAGAGATTTTTTTTTTGTCTAATTAAAAAAAAGAGATTAAGTTAAATTCTCCTGACATGGTATTTCAAAACAACACATGAACAAATACTATCTTTGAAACAAAAGAAGGCAAAGAAAGTGCAATCAAGAAAATTGAGGGGAGTAGTTGCTAGCTTACATGATGGGAATGGAAATGAACAGGAAGTTGAACATGAGGTTGGAATTAAGAGTATGTATACTTAAGTATAAAGAGCTAATAAGCTTCATTTCGGCAATGAAAACATTACTTAAATTAAGGGGATATTAAATCCCACATAGTTTTAAAACCGAATAAGAAACTCAAAGATTGGAATCAGAGAGTTTCTTGCCGAATATAGTAAACTATAAAGTATCGGCGACACTAGCGTTAGCCAATGCAAGTGATCCTAGTACGTAGTACAATACCAGTGCAGCTCGTTGCAAAGGTGTGGGAAATTCAGATCGCTATTCTTAGGTATTTTCCATAATGTAAAAACACACTTCCTAGGAAATGTATGCTGTTATTACATTATGGAGGGAGGTCACTACCCAGACCGGTTTCAGTCTTTTTTGAGGCTTCATCAGTGAGTAGCTAGACCTAATACCAAAGTGTATAGCGAAAAGAACTTATGTACTCTGCAAACGAGTTTTCCAAATAGGTGCAACCATTAAGTTACTTAAGTATAAAGTTTACTATATTCGGCAAGAAACTCTCTGATTCCAATCTTTGAGTTTCTTATTCGGTTTTAAAACTATGTGGGATTTAATATCCCCTTAATTTAAGTAATGTTTTCATTGCCGAAATGAAGCTTATTAGCTCTTTATACTTAAGTAACTTAATGGTTGCACCTGTTTGGAAAACTCGTTCGCAGAGTACATAAGTTCTTTTCGCTATACACTTTGGTATTAGGTCTAGCTACTCGCTGATGAAGCCTCAAAAAAGGCTGAAACCGGTCTGGGTAGTGACCTCCCTCCATAATGTAATAACAACATACATTTACTAGGAAGTGTGTTTTTACATTATGGAAAATACCTAAGAATAGCGATCTGAACTTCCCACACCTTTGCAACGAGCTGCCTGGTATTGTACTACGTACTAGGATCACTTGCATTGGCTAACGCTAGTGTCGCCGATACTTTATAGTTTACTATATTCGGCAAGAAACTCTCTGATTCCAATCTTTGAGTTTCTTATTCGGTTTTAAAACTATGTGGGATTTAATATAATATCCCCTTAATTTAAGTAAGAGTATGTATATTTTTGAAGTGCAACTGGAAGGTTTTGTGAGGTTTGCCTACATCTGCATGCATGTTGAGCTAAAATTAGGAGGGACATGGAATAGACAGTAATGAATTTCTTGGGTGTAGACAGTGGTGTGTTAGGACCGGCTCACACCAGCTCGTGTGAGCTGGTTGTTAAAATTTTTCAAATTTAGCAAGCTGGTTGTTAATGTTTTTAAGTCGGGCAAGACGGTTATTAAAATTCTTTATGAAAGGATAGATGATGAATGGTGGTACATACTTTTTCTCATAAATATTTTGAAATTGTATAATAAACACTTACATATATTATTATTATTATCAAAAATAAATGCATAAAGGAGAATTCACAGAAACTCAATTTACGAACGGGAATTTGGAAACGATTTTATTTACTAAACAATGTCTGTATTCATTAAATCACAAACACATTATCAAAAACTCCCAAACTGGGTATTTAAATAAACAATAATGCCTTATTTTTCGACGAATTTCCAAGAACTTGCAACATTAAGTTCTTGGAAATGCAACATTGTTGCACTATCGATAAATACAAAAATTCACCGCGATGGCTACAGTCTTTGGTCATTTGATCGGCTACAAGTGGTAATATTAGTATTACATTTTTTTTTGTTCAGGACGTCATTTAATAATAGGTAAGTTGTAGGTAATATAGGAAAATTTTCTTTAATATATGTTTTTATTTCGGTTTTTTCATTTTTTTTTTAACAATTAAAATAATTTTAATCAGGGTTAGAGTTTTGCAGTCAAAAAAAGCGGATAGCCGTTAGTTAAAAAAATGAAATAGAATGAAACTTCTTAAACATTAAAAGGACAAAATTTGAAGAAGCAGAAACAAAGACATCTGAAGATACAATAGAACTTTGTGAAGAATCAAATTTTTCATAAAGCGAGCCGGTTGTTAAAAATTTACCAACACACCACTGGGTACAGACATGGAAAATTTCACCTGCAAATTCATGGTCTTGAAAGACTCTCTCAGGCACAACTGGAAGAATACTGGTAGCAAATTATTCATTGGCTGAATTTTATTCACAAGCTGAAATCTTTGACAACTTTCTAAAACATTACTATTAGGTTTAGACTAAGCATACTATCTAGAAGCGATTCTGCTGAACAATCATTTTAAAGCTGTATCCTAAAGAAGAAATATTAGATCTTTCCATGGTGTTTACTTTAATTCTGAAAAAAAAAAAAAAAAAGTAACCAAAACTTCATTCTGGATCCAAACATGGTTTTTGGTCACTTCAAGCTTGCAATAACCAAAGGGTGATATATACTAGCTGATGAAAACTCATTTACCGCATAACAATGACATAGGGTAAGCCATTCCATTCAGGGATCTATGTATCATACCTTGACACTTCCTGAAACCCTCAGGGTGTACCAAATATTATGATAGTACTAAATGAAAAGTTTATAATCATTACTAACTTCCTATCAACAATTTTCCTCCAACCTGTTATCAGTCAAGGCTTCAATGTTGTCAGATATAATTTGGTGTTCTAAGGTACTTCTCACTGCATCAATCCACCTAGATTTTGTTCTTCTTTGGAACTTTTTCCTGCCATCGTGACAATAAATACTTGTTTTACTAATCTTTCCTCTCCCATTCTTTTTAAATGACCTACCACCTTAGATTAGCTCTGCTCACATATTTATGAATACTAATAATGTCAAGTTCCTTCTTAATATCCTCATTTTTAATATGTTTCTAATTTTTCTCAGATCTTTCATATCTGTGGTCTGCAATCTTTGAGAAAGTGTTTTATTTCTAACCTGGCTCTCAGATCAAGTTAAAACTGGTTTGAATGCTGTCATTTACATAGTTAGTTTAGTATTTTAAATAATTTCTCTCATTCCATTTAAATTTATTCAGTTGGCTTCCTCTCATAACAAATTTGCTAATCCTGACGTATCTATTTCCAAACTTAATTTGACCCTAAAAATTGTGCTCAGAGGATGAAGTTGATGTTTTCAATGTTCCTGCTTATTTTCATAGTCTTTATCTATTATTGCTGATTTTCATACCAAATTTATTGAATAAATTGAATACAGCAGTTATTAGTTCAGTTAGGGAATAATAACATCATGGGCAAATAAAGAAATCAAGAGTAAAGAAATGAGTTGAATACCTCCAACTAATGCCACTTTCCTTCGTCTCTTCAAGGATTAGGTATTTGCCTGTTCTGGCTTCATTCCAGTGATTTTTACTGGAATCGCTAAAGAAGCATATGGAATCATAGTCTAGTGAATCTGGTTTGTCATTCGAGATGGTAGAGACACCCATATTAACTTCCTCATTCTTATTTCCTCTTTTTTTAGTTTGAAAAGTATTCAAGAATGGGTAAGGGTGGAAGCTGATCATTACAGTCCTGTATAAATGATTGTTTCATGGAGCATATTTGTTTCATTTCTTCTAGTATTTTCTCTCTTTCCTTAGCCACACTATAGCATCCTTCTAGACTGACGGCCTTTTTTTTGTAAATGACTTCTCTTAATTTTTTATGCAATCCCAGTTGAAATTGTTGGAAAGTAATCCAATCTAGGTGAGGTATTTCTGCAGGGGATATTCTCATAGATTTAGCAATGTTCACCAATCTATTGAAATAGCTAGTCACATCTTCTGTGTCATTTTGCTTGCATTCATGGAACTCTATAAGGGTTTGATGGTAGCACTTAGTATAGGAGAATTCAGAGATTAGTTTGTCTTTAAATTTTTTGCACTCTAATGTTTCTCTAAGTACTGGAGATGAGTATAAAAATGATTGTGCTTTACCAATTAATTTGTTTCTGAGCAATATCAATAACTGAAAGTCAGTCCAATTTTCTGTCTCTCTGAGTTTTTCAATAAAGCTAAAAAATGACAATACATCATCTGATTCCTCTCCTGAAAATTGAGGAAAGACCTGTTGGGGGTTCACAGTTCTGAAGAATTCACTGTCTTCCATTCCTGTGCTAGATGCAAGAGACATATTGGATTATCATTTACTACTTTAATTCTCACAACTTCAAGTTTAAAACTATTCAAAATATAATTCTTTGCCTGATTTGTTCCACAACCAACTCACTGAGATTCACTTAACCTTACTACTAAAGTTTTAATAATTAAAAGAAACACACGTATTAACCACAGTGAAAATTATTTAATTGTAAATATTTCATCCTAAGTATCTTAGGACATCATCAGTACAGTAGTTTAAAACAATAATAGGAATAACATACAGTTAGGGTGCATGATTACAATAGAATCTCATTAAATGTACGTAATGAGATTCTATTGTGATCATGCGCCCTAACTGTATGTTATTCCTATTATTGTTTTAAACTACTGTACTGATGATGTCCTAAGATACTTAGGATGAAATATTTACAATTAAATCATTTTCACTGTGGTTAATACGTGTATTTCTTTTAATTATGATCGCACCACAGGTTTCGTTATTTAAAAAAACTAAAGTTTTAGGAATTAGTTCCTCTTAAGATAAATATAAAAAAAAACTTAATCTCTCAATTAACATTCGTGAATCAACATCCTGTCGATTGCGCCATTCTACTGGATCGTCGCTTCTGCTCAATTATGTTTTATCATCTTATAACTCTCTCACTCATTAGCATTTAATTAGTTGTAGGCTGACATATCATCCGAACATGAAGAAACTTTATAGTATACTGCGCCACTCCATGTTCTGAATTGCATGAGAGACTTTGATAAATCAACCTTCAACTGTACCTTTTGTTGAAAGTTTATTTTCCACTTGGTTAGAGTATAATAAGTTTAGTTTAATCCTTTATCCAAGTGTGAGCAAACAAAGTTTGCGCCTGAAAGTATCTTCAGGACTGGGTTAAGGTGATACAACACCAGGCAACTCGTTGCAAAGGTGGAGCAAGCTACCAACACTCCTATCTTAGTATCTCCTATAATGCAAAACACATCTCCTTGCGGATATGTCTAATGTTATGCATTAAGGGAAGGGCCACTACCCAGACCGGTTTCGACCTTTATTGAGGTCTCTTCAGTGGGAGCCAGGCCCAAGTCGAGATATCAGGCAGAAGCATTAGCAGGTCATCTCCACCTATAGGAATTGCCAATTGGTGTGCCACCCTTTTTTAATAAATTACTCTGGATTTAGAGAAAGATGTTGAAAGTTTATTTTCCACTTGGTTAGAGTATAATAAGTTTAGTTTAATCCTTTATCCAAGTGTGAGCAAACAAAGTTTGCGCCTGAAAGTTTGCCCTGGTGTTGTATCACCTTAACCCAGTCCTGAAGATACTTTCAGGCGCAAACTTTGTTTGCTCACACTTGGATAAAGGATTAAACTAAACTTATTATACTCTAACCAAGTGGAAAATAAACTTTCAACATCTTTCTCTAAATCCAGAGTAATTTATTAAAAAAGGGTGGCACACCAATTGGCAATTCCTATAGGTGGAGATGACCTGCTAATGCTTCTGCCTGATATCTCGACTTGGGCCTGGCTCCCACTGAAGAGACCTCAATAAAGGTCGAAGCCGGTCTGGGTAGTGGCCCTTCCCTTAATGCATAACATTAGACATATCCGCAAGGAGATGTGTTTTGCATTATAGGAGATACTAAGATAGGAGTGTTGGTATCTTGCTCCACCTTTGCAACGAGTTGCCTGGTGTTGTATCACCTTAACCCAGTCCTGAAGATACTTTCAGGCGCAAACTTTGTTTGCTCACACTTGGATAAAGGATTAAACTAAACTTATTATACTTCAACTGTACCAGGTTATTATAAAACTGATTTTAGGCCGAAGTTCTCTTTATTATTTAGAGTTCCCACTAAGATTCGAATTATTTTAATGAGCAGTGAAATGAAAAAAATCAGACAAATACAAGATTCGATTCAAATAAAATTATTTAATGCAGTGTCACATAAATTACATCATAACACAATATTCCAACAGGGACATTAATTAAAAGAATACAAAGCTCTCATTAAGATACTAATATACTACTCAGCTGAGCTTAAAATTTATAATTAAAAACTATATTAACAGATGTTATTCTTCTTGTTACAAAGAACTTCTACCACAACTCCACTCTGACCAAGGTTACATCTCAAAACATTTTAAATATCAAATCAGTTCAAGATATCCAGAAAGAATACAACTCATGAACCATCAGACGTTCATTTGTAATTCTCTAAGCTCAGTCAATCAAAATTAGTTCTTGTAAGTTTGAGATTCCTAAATTACAACAAATAGGCTTCTCAATATTCTTGTTCAGTCAATGAACACTTGATTGAATAATAAAGCATTTGTCACTTGAAGAGGGAAAAGTTCAATCTCGACTCGTTGAATACAGCAACTAGGAATAAATTACTTTCAGCCGAATTAATTTTCGTTACTTCTCACTAAGTATAGTAAAGATAATCTTACCAGGATATAGCTTCATCACATCATAAGGAGATCGGACAACATCTTTAAAGTCCTTGCTGACTTTTACTTTGTAGTAACACAAACTTAAAAGAATCTTCTATTTCCGCGATTGATTTATAGACTTGGGAAAATATAACCTTTTTGCACTTGGTTTAAATTATCTACCCATTTCTTCCTTTTCTTATACGTATTATCCTATGTCTTGCACTTTTACACTGCTAGGGACTAGGAAGTTTTGGTAGAAATCCAACTCCGAAAAAGGTAAGTTAAAATTCCAAGCGATTCACGGTCCTTTCTATTTTGTTTTCGGCGGCACGTCAAAATCCCCCTTCAGTCTCTAGCTACCATTCTCTATACTCCCTCACTCGTTTCTCCTTTTTACTTTCGTTTTTGTGTCCACTTGTTCCTTTTTCCTGCCAGTAACTGGTTCTCACCGGTTTAGCTCACATTGAACGTGCTTTTCCCTTGTATATAGTAATTCACGCTCCAACATGCGCTAGGAGAAAATTGCATGATTTCTCACAACAAACAATCAAATGATATCATAAGGAATTTTCTGGATATATTAAAAATACATAATCACAGTTTCTTATATTATTATTAAAGGAATAAAGAAAATAAAATAAATGACACTTTAATACAGAGCCTTATCATGTCTATGATATACCCTAAAATTACATAAATAAAATTAACTAACAAAACTCAAAAGGAATTACATGAATAACATTTTATAAGCAAGAGACTAACAAAATAAATTTAAATAAGTCCTGCTAATGATATGGTAGATCATGTTAATTATGAATGAAGTATTATTAATTATAAATATCTTCATTCACAATTTAACAATAGTAATGGCAACAGAATAACAGTTGCAAAGGATATAGTGGAATTATTGAATGAGCACTTTATCAGTGTATATCATACTGGTGAAATGATGCAGTGCAATATATAGAAGGGAGGCAAGTATTAGGAGAAATGGCAGTGAAAGAATCTGAAATATATCAGGTATTGATCAGGGTAGATGTTAATAAGGCTGTGGGAATTTATGACATATCACCACATATTCTTAAGGAATGTGACCAACAATTTACTATGCCCTTGACCTGGTTAATTAATGAAAGTCTTGCAGTGGGTAGGGTTCCTAAGCAGTGAAAAGAAGGCAAAATAGTACCACTCCACAAGCATAGTTCTAGAACAGAAGCAGCTGCGCGTCAGCCATATGTGCAATGTGTGCGATGCACACAGGCGCCAGGATATAGTATAGGCACCAAAGAGGAGGAAATACTTTAAAAAAAACATTTTTTTAAAGTGATTTTTTATTGGGGGGGGCACCAACTAAAGTTTTGCACACAGGTGCCTGACACTACTGGCGTGCCCCTGGACAGAAGTTTCCAATTATAGACTAGGCTGTATAACTGCAGTTGTGGTCAAGATTGGAGAGTTAGGAATAGAATACAGGATTGGGTTGATGGACATAGCATTCTTTATGATGACCAGCATGAATAAAATGCAAGTAAATTGTTAAATTTACTTGCATTTTATGATAAGTTGGTGTACATGCTGCAGAGAATGAGAATAGATAGATCAGAGATTGGCTCTGAACGATACCAGCAAGTTGTGTATGATGGAGCAGCGTCTCAAAAAAGGAGGGTAACCAGTGCCGTACCTCAGGGTTCTGTTCTTGGTTCCCTGCTGTTATCTTGATTGTAAATGATATATCATGTATTAACTGGGGATCTTCAGTTGTTTGCTGATAATGCAAAGTTAGGGTGAATTATAAGTAGCACTGCTGATGTTAATCTGCTTCAGGAAGATTTGAATAGACTTTTGAGTTGGACAAAGGAGTGTGGTTGTAGTTTTAATATTAATAAGTGCTGTGTTGCATTTTGGAGTGCAGAAATATAAGGCTGTGTACTATATTGATGGTGTTGTACTGCAGGAAGTGGATGAGATTCCATTGTGTATGAGAGCAGTGTCTCAAAAATGGAGGGTGACCAATGCTGTGCCTCAGGGTTCTTGGGTCCCTGCTGTTAACTTGTTTGTAAATGATATATCATGTACTGACTGGGGATCTTCAGTTGTTTGCTGATAATGCAAAGTTAGGGTTTGGGACTGATGGTAGACAGTAAACTGAAGTTTATTGTCTAGTGTTGCAAGGCTGCACATCATAGTGCTGCTATGATAAGAAGTACTCTAGGGATATAAAGGATATATATATATATATATATATATATAGGGATAAAAAGCACTGGTTAGACCAAACTTGGATTATTGTGCTCAAATTTGGTCATCTGGATTTTAGTGTAATGTGAAAACACTGGAAAGAGTCTAGAGACAAGTGACTAAGACAATACAAATACTTTGGAATGCTGGCTATGGAGAGAGTGAAGAAATGTGGATTGCCGAGTTTGGTGGATAGGAGGAAAAGAGGTGATATGACAGAGACATTTAAGTTAGTGAGAGCATTTTATCAGATTAATCCAAAATGGGATTATAAAAGGATTAAAAGGCGAGAGGTGAAGAACCAGGGCAATCCCTGGAAGTTATGTAAGAATGTGGTGAAGAGGAGTGTGAGGAGTAGATTTTTTTGCATTGAGTATTGTCAGTGAATGAAATACATTACCAGAATGTGTTGTTAATGCAAGGAATGTTAAGGATTTTAAGATTTGGTATGATAAATAATATTCAGTATGATAAGATTCGGTATGATGAATGAACCTCCCACGATGAGTCTACCTACTCCATGGAGGATGCAATAATAATAATAATTTTATAGTTAAGCAAAAGGATTTGCTTTTCGAAACTTGAATAGGTTGAAATGTGCTCAATAGCTGAAGAGAATATAATGAGTTTCCTTGGTATTGTACTACTTAAAAGAAAGACAATGTCCAAAAGCAGTATATTCACCTTGCTTTGCACAGTGGATATTTATTAGCCTTTTCTTTTTATGACTTTCAGTGCTATGCAAGTTGAAACAATTTTTGGCTATTTTCTGCAATGTTTACAATTTACATTAACAAGATCATTTATTACTATTACTATTATTACGGGCAACTCCAGGGAGTCATTAGACTCATCGAGGGAGGCCCCAAATCATATTCATCACAACTATCTGACATTCATACAGTATCTATCATACCTCGCCTTAAACTCATTCACTGTCACAGCATCCACTACAGACTCAGGGAGCGCATTCCACTCATTCACTACTCTAAAAGTAAAGAACCCAGCTCTAACACCTTTACTAACCACACTTTTGCCCAGTTTCCATGGATGTCCCCTAGTCCTCCCACAACCAGCCCTGTTCTCAAAAATATCTTCTGAATTAATTTTATAGAAACCCTTCAGTAATTTGAATGTCTCAATCATATCTCCCCTCCTCCGCCTATCAACCAATTTTTGCAACCCACAAATCCTCAATAGTGTGGTTAGTAAAGGTGTTAGAGCTGGGTTCTTTACTTTTAGAGTAGTGAATGAGTGGAATGTGCTCCCTGAGTCTGTAGTGGATGCTGTGACAGTGAATGAGTTTAAGGCGAGGTATGATAGATACTGTATGAATGTCAGATAGTTGTGATGAATATGATTTGGGGCCTCCCTCGATGAGTCTAATGACTCCCTGGAGTTGCCCGTAATAATAGTAATAGTAATAAATGATCTTGTTAATGTAAATTGTAAACATTGCAGAAAATAGCCAAAAATTGTTTCAACTTGCATAGCACTGAAAGTCATAAAAAGAAAAGGCTAATAAATATATTTATATAAAATATATTTTTTAAATCAGAGTTAACTTCATTACTTTATATTTCTAATATTAATGCATGATATCTGTTCAATGACTGGCAGAAATGAATCAAATAAAAGGTGAATACATGCACTTCCTCCTTGCAGAGAACTACATTCTTTTATATAGAAGGTAACTAGTGATGAAGCTTATATTTTCATAAGCTCTCATTCACTTTTAAAGCTTTTTTTTTTTTTTTTTTAAAAATTTAAGGATTCATAAGGTAAACCATATTTGTCTACATGGCTATAAAATAACAATGATTATTTATTATTTTCATTTCATAATTTGCATTACTGAGCAATATTTAAATCAAGACTTAATGATGGTATTGCTTAGATCAGTGTTTTCAAAGTGTGGTACAGAAAAGAATTTCAACAGATACATAAAGAACAATAGTTTTGTTGTGCATAACAAGTTATTTCTTGCAATTTTCCTCTAAACATTATAATGATAGCTATAAACAAGATTTCTGAAATGTAAGTAATAATAATAGCTGATGAAAAATGCAATGATTACTGCTCAGTCACTTTCTTACAATGAGCATCTCCTTTAGTTCCATGTGAGTATATAAATTTGAATTTAATATTAATTAAATTTATTTTCCTCTTCTTATTATATTAAGAGACCTACAGGGTGTCAGGAACTCATTTCGGGGTCACATACTACCCACACCAGCTTTCATACCTGTTCTTGAATCCATTCACTCTACTTGCACATATAACTTCCAATAACAATCCATTCCAATCAAGCACCACTCTATAAGAGAAAAATCTAGATCTCACCCCATTTCTTAGCAGCATTTATTCTCAGCTTCCAAGGATGCCCTCTTGTCCTTACCCCACACTCCATAAAATAAAAAATTCCATTAACTGAAATCCTGTATGACCCTTTCGGAAGTTTGTAAGTCTAAATCATATCATTCCTCTTTCTCCTGTTTGCTTGTCTGCAGTCTACAAATTCTCAATGTGTCATCATAATCAGTATTCCACAATCCTGATAACATTTTTAACACTCTCCTTTGCAATCTCTTCACTGTATCAGAATTGCAATGGAAACCAGGAGACCAGACCTGCACACAACAGTCCAAGTGAGATCTTATCAAGGCCTTGTAAAGAGGCAAAATGACATCCTTATTTTCACATGTTAAAGTTTGTTTCAGCATTGCAATTAACTTTTGAGTTGTATTTGCAGTCTTTGCTACATGGCCTCAGAACTTCAACTTCCTTTCTAATAACACTCCAAGATCCTCAGCCTGATCAGTTTCTTCTAGCATAATCCCACCAAAGTATCTATGCTATGTAAATAATATTGTGATGGGTTTAACTAGTGATATGCAGCTTTTGTAGATGATGCAAAATGGGAGAGGGGGGCAATGCAGAGTCAAGCAGATGTTATGGCCCTACAGGAGGACTTGAATAGATTGCATGAATGGGCAGGTAAGTGGCACTATCAGTTCAACGTTGCAAAGTGTAAGGTTTTGAGATTTGGAAAAAAAACAATGGGATGCAAGCCATACACTTGGTGGGGAAATTTTAAAGGAAGTAGAGGAGATGAGAGATCTAGGAGTGATGGTGGACAAGGACCTGAAATTCAGGAGCAATATTACACAAACTGTGAAGACGTCACATCGGATAATGGCAATGATGCAGAGCACCCTGATATGCAGAAATAGAGAGGTTATGATGCCATTGTATAAGGACGTCTCATATGGATTATTGTGCACAGATTTGGTCGCTGGGTTTTCATGGCGACGAGCATATGTTAGAAAGGGTCCAGATAAGATTCCCAAAAGCGGTCAGTGGTCTTTGGAATGTGGAGTAGAAGGAGAGAGATTGAGAGAATGTAAGTTGCAAATTCTTGTGAAAGGGGGATATGCTTGAGACATATAAGCTAGTTAGAGGTTGTTATCAGGTTTATGTGTAAGAGATTTTTCATAGAATGGGAGAGGCCACTCTGAAACCATATAAGTAGGTGTGAGCAGAGCAGTAAGAAGATAGAAGATTCTTTACATGGAGAGTGGTTGGTAGGTGGAATGTATTGTCTGAGTGTGTTGTGAATGTAGACACATTGAATCAGTTTATGGCATGATTAGATGAGCATTGTGTGCAATAGTGTGTGTACCTCCCATGATGAGTCACTGACTCCATGGAGATCAGATGATAATAATCATAATGATAATAAAGGACATGACTTACTGACATTGAACTGAAATCCATTTTCCCATACCCACAATTCCAGGATATTCAAGTCCTGTTATTCAATATGTATGATTGAATAACAGTAGACCAAGGACTGATCTGTGATACACCAGTGACTAACTTAAATCCTGCAGACTCATATCCCCAATATGCCATTTTTTGATATCTGTCAGTCAGCCATCCTCTTATCCACATTGATATTTGATAATATCAAATATCAATGTGGATAAGAGGATGATATTTAATAATCCAAATCCATATTCTCCAATTTATGCAAATCCAAAATCATGGTATATCCATTCCACTTGATTAGCTCAATGGTAACATTATTATATAATGTGAGCAAGTTGCTAAATCTTGATCTTCTCTTAGCAAACTCATGCTGCTCAAAGTAGAGATTCTCTGTCAACCAATTTCTGAATGCGAGTCCTAACCAACTTTTCCAAAATCTTCAGCACCACTCCTGAGATACTGATTGGTTGATAATTGGATATATCACTCTTTGCAACACCCTTGTGTAATGGGAATATTATTATTATTATATTCTTCTCTTCTTCTTCTTCCTAATGTGGAATTTAGGCCAAGTGGCCTGTTCTGGTCTCATGCCATCTCTTTCTTGGTCTTCCGATTCTTCTTTTCCCACTTATTTTGTATCAAGTCTTACATGTATAATATTTTCTGTATAATATTTTCGGTAGTCTGCTGTTGTCCATTCGATTTAAATGTTCTAGCCATTTTTGTTTATACTGTCTTATGTAGTAATTAATTGGTTTTATTTTCAGGGATTGTAAGATTTTTTCATTTGTTTTGTGGTCCCACTTGGTATATCCAGCTGTTTTTCTGAGGAACTTCATTTCTGCTGTTTGAATTCGTTTTTCATCTTTCCTTTTCATGGTCCATGTTTCGCTCCATATAGTAGAGTTGGTTTTGACAAGACATTATATAGTCTGATTCTAGTGTGTTTTTGTACTAGGGATGGCTTAAATATATCATTTATTATGCCATTTACTTTGACAAAGTTTGATATTTTAGTGTCTATGTCTTTTTCTTCATCGTATGATAGATCACATCCCAAGTATCTGAAAGTGTTTACTTGTTATAGTATTTTATTATCTATCACTATTTTACTACTTATTGGGTTTTCTCCTTTGAATGCCCTTATTTTTGTTTTTTTTCCTTAGATATTGTCATATTATATTGCTTTGAGATATCATTTAATGATTTTAATGATCTTTGTAAGTCATCTTCTGATGTAGCTAATACTATTTGATCATCTGCAAATAGTAGTGTATCTATCTTCATTTGCAGGGTCATTTGTATACCAAATGGATTATGCTGTTTCCAGATTGTTAATATTTCACTTATATATATATATATATTGAAAAGCAGAGGGTACATCCTTGTCATACTCCTCTTGATATATCCTTCCATTCTGAGATGTGTTCTAATTTAACTGCTATTTTATTTCCTGTATATATTTCTTGAATAGATTGTAAAAGTTGGTTTCGTATGTTTAAATCGGTTAATATTTTAAACAATTTTTGTCTACTAATTTTGTCAAAGGCTTTTTCATAATCAAACAAAGGCCACGTGCGTTTTTTTTGAAATTTTTTCTCTTCTCTATTAATAATTTTAAAGTAAAAATTGGATCTATGCAGGATCGGCCTTTTCGGAAACCATTTTGTTCTTCTAGTAATTTGTCTTCTACAATGCTGCTTAGTTTCTCTTTTAATATTCCTGCATATATTTTATATCCTGTATTCAGCAGGCTAATTCCCCTATAATTATTGCAATTGTCTTTATTTCCTTTTTTATAGATTGGGATAACCAGTGTTTTTTTCCAAGAGTTAGGGGATTTTCCGGACATCCAAACCATCTTAAAAAATTTCAGAAGTCTTTCATTAAATTTTTCACCTGCATTTTTGTATAGTTCTATATTTATATTGTCTTCTCCTGGTGTTTTTCTATTTTTCATCTTCTTTATTATATTTTTCAGTTCTAACATTGTGATATTTTCTATTAGGTCATTCTTTGTCTTATAAACTTTTATTTCATTGTTCTCATCTGTCCAGAGATTTTGGAAATAGGTCACCCATTTTTCTAAATCTATTGTTTGTATTTTTATCTTCTCTTTTATTTCTTTATTCATGTATTTTATTACTTTACAGGTTTTGGGTTGTGGCTTAAATAAATCCTTTTCTAGTTCTGTTACGAAATTGTTTAATCATTCTCTATGTTTTTTCCTTTCTCGTTTTGCAATTGCACTATTTCTTTTATACTCTATTTCTGCTTCTATTGTTTTGGAATTTAGCCATTTCTGGTAACTGTCCTTTTTGGTTGTTATTATATTTTCTATTTCTTTGTTCCAGTCTCGTAGTCCTCTTTTTCTAATCCATTTGTGCTTTATTCCTAAGGTTTCTGTTGCTGCTTTTGTGAGAATTTGTTTCAAATTTTCCCATTCATCTTCTATGTCACTTGATTCATGTGTGGTTTCTGTTTTTAAGTTTGTGCATTTTTGATATTGTTGTCTAATTTGAGGATCCTGTAATGAAGAAATTTTGTAGCTTGGCTGGTAAGAATTTTCAATTCTATGTGTTTTTAGCCACTTTGGTTTAAAACGAATTTCTGCTGATACCATATAATGATCAGAGTTTAATTCAAAGCCTCGATATGCTCTTATGTCTAAAATTAACTCTGCTAATTTAAAATTTGTGATAACGTAGTCAATTACTGATTTGTATCCTCTGGCTGACCAAGTATATATATGTATTTCCTTATGTTTAAACATTGAATTCATTATTCTCATATTATTATAAATAACAAAATCATGCAATCTGCGACCATTTTGATTACATGTATCTTTGCCAAATTTACTTATGTTTGTTTTGTATTTTTTGTTTCCTATTCTGGCATTTAAATCATCTGCTAGCAGTAAATAGTCAGTTTTGTTTGTTTTATCTATGGATTTTTTTGTAATATTTTATAAAATATATTACTGTTTTCTTCTTTTCCCTCTTCTGGTGTATATGCACTGATTATTGTTATGTGGCCTCTAACGTCTTGAGTCTAATTTCTACTAGTCTTTCATTCAAATAGTTGTAATATACAATATTGTTCTTTAGGGATTTATGTACCATAATCATTATACCTGCTTTTGCTCTTTCATCTTTTTTTACCCCACTGTAGATTTGTATATAGTTGTGTTTCTTTTGTACCTTTTTGTTTTTTCTTTGTTTCTGTTACTATACATATCTTTATGTTAGCTTGGTTTAGTTGTTTATAAAGTTCTTCTTCTTTGTGTGCAAAGCTTCTCACATTCCATGTTGCAATCTTCATTATGTGTTCTTTTTCCAATTTTGTTTATGGTTTCCTGGTTTGTGGTCTTTTCCCTGACAGTCCGTCTGGCTTTTCTTTGCATGAAACTTGAAAGTATTTTGAATTTCCTCAGGGCAGGTTACTAACCTATCACTAGGTATTATTATTATTATTATTATTATGCGACACTTCCAGGGAGTCCAAGGGACTCATCGAGGGATGGCATTTACTCTATAACTCTGTCACCACCACTTAGTCCACCAACTACAATGAACCACAACTACCATCATCATCATCTACACCAAATCCATCTACAGCCGAAGCTATTTTCTCAGACAATCACAAACATCCATGCCCATGGCAGGATTCAAATCTGCAGCCTTTTGGCTGGAGAGCAGATACACTAACTACTGAGGCAACCAGGCCGACATCCTATATTCATTCTGCTCCTGCAGGATCTTCCCTGTTCTGAGACTCAAATTATATGCCCTTGTTGCCGGCTGGAACATCGCCGGTTAAATAAGTGCCCCCCCCGTTGTTTTAGCCAGGGAACCAGGGCAAACAGCGAAAAGTCAGTTACTGGAACAAATCCTAAAACACACCCCAACTCAATATCACCAGCGTTCAAGATCGGTACTATCAACATAAGAAGTCTGAATGGCAAAGAAATGGAGCCAGTTGAGGAATTGAATAAGTACCAGATTGACATAATAGGGGTGACTGAAACAAAAAAGACAAAAACTAGCGAGATCTTTCTGAGCAATAAATACAAAATGTTATATTCAGGCAATGACAATCAAGGAGAAGAACATTCAACACTAAATACGAGTCTATGTCTTGTGCCTATGGTCATACAGAAGGTTCTACTAAGGTAGAAGTGGAGGAATTTTTTGAGGCTTTAGAGAAAGCAACGGAAACAATGAAAAATTGGTCCTTGTTGGGGATCTAATAGCAGAGTAAGAAATGATTGTCAGACATACAAAAAAATTTTTGGAAAATTTGGAGAAAAGAGCAAAGCTAATAATAATGGCAAATACTCGTTGGATTTCTGCTCAGGCCATGGACTGGTTATTACTAACACCGTGTTCCAACATAAAAATGTGCACAAATTGGAGAGAAGAGGCAAGGGATAAGAAAAGTCCCATTGACTATGTTATTGTTGATAGTGAGGTTTTCTCACTGGTGCAGGAAACCAGAGAGAGAGAGAGAGAGAGAGAGAGAGAGAGAGAGTACAGAGGATTTGAAATTGGAAGTGATCACCATTTAGTCTTGAGCAGGATAAAATTGAATTTCATATTGAAATGAAGAACATGCAAGAAAGCTTTAAAGAGAATAAAAGTTGAGCAGCTCTCAGATATGAACTGTAGACTAAAGTACACAAACATTAGTCAAGAAAAAATGAAACAGTTTGAGAACAGAGAAACCAAACCTTGGAGATTCAGTGGCAAGCCCTGAAGAAAACATTGATTGATTCAACCAGAGAGGCATGTGGTGAGGTTGTGTGCAAGGATAGAAAAATCAGAACTCCATGATGGAATCAGGAGGTTAAAGAGCCAGTGAAGGAAAAGAAAACAGCATATCAAAAGTTCCTGGCAAATAGGTCAGCTTGTGCTCTTAGAGAATACACAGAAAGCTAAACATTGTTTAGCTTTCTAATGTAAGAAAGCTAAACACTGTAAAACTAGCTAAACAAAAGTCATGGGAAGACTTTGGTAAGAGCATAGAAAATAAATATCAAGAAGGTGACAAATATTCTTGAAGTAGTTGAAGAAGCTCAGAAATGGAGGAAAGAGAGCTATAAAAGGAATTAGAGATGAAAAAAAAAGAGGTGTAATGAAAACTGGAGAAAAGATATCCTTGAAGTATGGAGTAATTACTTTGAAAAACTGCTAAACGAAACAATCAGTGACAGCACAGTGGTAAAAAACACTGACCCGGCATGCAATCAGGAATACATATCCATACTTGAAGTAGAAATAGCCATGAAAAGCCTGAAATGTGGAAAGGCAGCTGGAGTAGATGATATTCGACCAGCAATGCTCAAGTATGGAGGCCTTTCAGTGGTTGCACTGCATAGTTCAGAAGGTCTGGACAGAGGGGAATGAATTCCAGGTGATTGGAGTGGCGCTCTCATAGTACCATTATATAAAAATGGAAATAAAACTGAATGTGAGAATTAAGAGATATTTCTCTACTGAGTATTCTGGTAAGATTTATGCCATTATGCTTGAGAAACGGATGAGAAGAATTGTAGAAGAGAAGTTTGGTGAAGAACAGGCTTGACTCAGGCCAAACAGAGACTGTCAGGATCGCATTTTTCACTTTACGAGAAATACCTGAGAAGTCTTGGGAATATAACAAAGATCTGTATTTAAGTTTTGTAAATCTGGAAAAAGCATATGACAAAGTGCCAAGAGAGAAGCTATTCAAACCGCAACAGTTGTATGATGTCAGTGGGGCATTAGATCAAGCAATACTTAGTCTTTATTTGAGTTGTAAGTCAGCAGAAGGTTAATCTCAGCTCTTTGCTTTATGCAGATGATGTTATACTTCAATAAATCTGCTACAAGTCTGCAAGATTCCCTGACTAATTTGAATAACTGTTGTAATAGATATGGTATGAAGGTCAGCAATAACAAAACAATGAAAATAGGTAGAAGCAAACTGCATTGTGAATAGAGAACCTATAGAACAAGTAAAACATTTTAGCTACTGAGGCATGATTTTTTAGTAAAGATGGTAAATTAAGTATGGAAATAGACAACAGAATCAACAAAGCTGGTATGGCAGGAAGTCAACTGAATAAATTTAAATGGAATAAGAGAGAAATTAGTCAAAACACTAAATTAGCTGTATACAAGACGGTGTTCAAACCAATTTTAACTTATGGATCTGAGAGCTGGGTTAGAAGTAAAACACTTGACCGCAGTCTAGAGACCGCAGATATGAAAGCAGAGAAAGATTACGGGGCATGAACAGATGGCATCAATGGCAATATCATATTAAAAACAAGGATATTAGGAAAGAACTTGACATTGTTAGCATACAGGAATGTGTTTGCAGAGCTAATCTCAGGTGGTATGGTCACTTAAACAGAATGGGAGAGGAAAGATTAGTAAAACAAGTGTTCTCTGTCAGGGTTGCAGGAAAAAACCCAGAGGAAGACGAAGATATAGGTAAATTGATACGGTAAAAAGTGCCTTAGAGGATAGAAGTATAAGATTTGACAATTTTGGAGTCTTGACAGGTAACAGATTGATTTGGAGGAAAATTGTAGATAGGATGTTAGTAATGATGTAAATTTTTTATGTAGTACTATCACATCATCTTGTACACCCCCCTTGAGGGTATATGTCAGGAATTTGATGATGATGATGAAGCAATAGCCAGTTCAGCTGAACACTCTTTCAGCACCCGTGCTGATATCCCATCAGTTCCTATTGCTGAATTCTTATTCAGTTTGTTCAACAGATTTAATACCTTCCCCTCATACATCTGAGTTTCTTCATCCAGTGAAGTGGAAGCAGTGAGCTCAATGTTGCATATACCAGATTGAGAGCTTTTTGCAAAATTGGCACTCATTAGTTAAACAACCCCTTCTGCATTTGTCATACTCCACCATCTGTATTCAGTAGAGTTATTCTTTCATATTCCGTCTTTCTTTTTCATGCAGCATATCAATAGAATTCTTTGGGGTTATCTTTAGTTTGCAAAGATAGTTTCTTTTCATATTCAGACTTAAGCTTTCCATACAATTATGACTCTTCTTGCCTGCTGCTTATAATTTTCGTAACAGACATCATCCTTATACACATGGTATTCCTTCCACATCATCCTTTTCTTACGGATCTCTTGCTTTATAAGATTACACATCCATTTGACTTCTATCCTATTTATTCTTCGAACTCTCAGGAACACATTCTGATGGTGCATCATTTAAATATTTTCTAAATGCTTCCCATGCATTGTCAATATTTTTCCCATCCAGCAACCGATACTATTGAGCTGAACTCAGTATACTTCTCAGAGGGTCATAATTTCCTGCTTCGTAATTCAGCATGTAACTTTTCCTGAATAATCTCAGCCACTTCCCAAGTAAGTACTGCATGATCACTGTCACCAACCAGAGGCAGAATAGTTACGTTTTTAACTAAAATCCCATCTGACACTAATGAAATCTAACACTTTTTGATTTCGAGTTCCTTCTGTCACATGTAACTTGAGATTGTCTTGCAACAGCTCAATAAATTCAGTTTCATTCTTCTCATGAAATTTTACTACTACCTAATCAATATTTGAATGATTAAAGCCCATCATTATGAATTACACTTTTTGTGCCTATCATCTTTATTTGGTGATGCATTTCTTCATCACTAGCAACTGATCCACCAGGTCTGTAACAATATCCCAATATGTAATTGATCTTGTTAGATTCCAATTTAGTTTCCCTCACACCAGATGGCTTCAAATTCATTGCCACATGAAATACTGTTACTGGTACTACAATTATAATTCTCAACACTAACTGGATTCAAGTCATCCGTTATCATTACCAGCATGCATCCCCAACCCCTCTCCTGTCATCCTTCCTAAAAATACTGTACTCTTTACACTTGAAACCAGTTGGTATGTCTGATTCTGACAACTACGTCTCACTATTTCCTACAGGCTGTGGTCCAATACATTGGTCAATGCAACAAACTCTACCCTGGTGTTTCTGATACTCCTAGCATTTGTGTAGAGGCATAATAAGCTGCCTGCATGTTCTTTTGTATGCTCTTGTCTGCAGTCTGCATGACACAGTTGGACTACTTGCAGATTTCTGTTCTTCTCTAGTGCTTTATATATGCACACATCTAATGGGTCTGAACCAGACAAAATCATTCTCTCCTTGTAATCATTTCCATGATAATGCCCATTCCCATCATTAACACAGTTACATAACATTTTTGCTCTTATGCGCATATTCTCACCATTCCTCCCATTATAATTTAGTTTCCTTGACTCTCTGTGTTAGGTCTCATATCAGTTATTAGTTTTTCATGATTTCTGTTACCAAATCCATCCCTCTTATAAAAATCCAATCTTCCCTCAAACTTGCTGCACACATCCAAAAATTCAGATTAGTTTCTTCTACATAACTTCTGTTTAACTGACAACAATGATAAAGTTCACAAGTTTCTTATACTAATACTGCTCACCTGCATTGTCAGTTTATCTTCCAACTTTTTGAGTTTGTACCAATCAAAATGCCCTTTGGTAGTTTGAACTGAATAATTCTAATAATAAATCATATCATATTTTAAAAGGGATAAGCAATCATAGTTTGGTAACATTCCAAAAAAATACAGCTTTGCTTTAAAATGAAAATGAAATAAAATCAAGTAATATTCCAGAAGTTCAAGTTTATTCAACTTACCTAAATTCTAAAGGATATTGGTTAATCAGCCATGGAATGTCAAACATGTAGTTAAACTGAGGAGAAAAACAAAAATGAATAAAAATAAAAATAAAATAAAGTTATAGCAAATATAATGAAAAATACTACTTATATAAGTACACATTTCAGATTTTTTATTATTATTATTATTATTATACAGGCACCTCCATGGACCGAAGACTCAACGCAGGAGATCCAATCTATCCGCACATCTATCATACCTCTCCTTGAACCCATTAACAGAAAAAGCACTCACAACTGACTCTGGCAACCAATTCCACTCATTCACCACTCTCCAAGCAAAAAATCTAGTCCTCACACCCCCTACTGACCACACCTTTATTCAACTTCCAGGGATTTCCCCTTGTTCTGGTCCCTCTAGCCAAATGCTGAAACATTTCCCCTGCATCTATATCCTATAAAATCCTTTAAGCAGCTTAAATGTTTTTTTATCATATCCCCTCTTTTTTCTCCTATCAACCAACTTCTGAAATCCACACACCTTCAAGCTATCGTCATAAAGCACATTCCAAAGGCCACTTACCATCTTGGTCACTTGCCTCTGAATCTCTCCACTGCATCCACATCACCAAGAAACCCAGGGGACCAGACTTGAGCACAATAACACAGATGTGAGCGTATTAAGGCCTTACAAAGAGGAATTACAAACTTCCTTATCTCTACTTGTTAATGTGTTCTTCGCTAGCCAAGTAATCTAATATGCTACCTTAGCAATATGTCCTCTAAACTTTAACTCCCTGTATACCACCACCGCTAAATCTCTAGCTTCGTCTATTTCCTGGAATACAGTGCCATCAATGTGATACACAGCTTGTAATCTATTTATTCCAAAATGCATAACTTCTATATTTTTCAACATTAAAATGACACTCATTAACTTTTGCCCATACTGACAGTATATTTAAATCATCCTGCAAGCTCTCCACATCGCCTTGATTAATATTGCTCTACTTAATTTCACATCATCAGCAAACAACTGAATATTTCCTTTCAGGTTATTTCCTATATCATTTATGTATAAATTAAACAGCAATGGTCCCAGCACTGAATCTTATGACACACCACTAGTCACTTGTTTTTGCCTCAATTCTGTCTCTCCATATACCACTATTTGATATCTGTCCAGCAGCCGCCCTCTTATCCACATAATCAGTGTCATATCCCCTCCCCCATTTGTTCTAATTTGTATAACAGTGTTCCAAGTGTCAAATGCCTTTGCAAAATCCAGTAAAATCATAGTGTAGCCATTTCCTTTGTCCAACTCAGCTGTTACTCTATTATAAAAAGTTAGTAAATTACCAAGGCATGACCGACCCTTCACAAAACCATGCTAACCCTCATACAGTATCATATTTTTATCTACCCATTCTTGAATTCTCTTTTTTACCAATTTTTCTAATACTTTTACCATCATGCCTGAGATACTGATTGGTCTATAATTTGCTGTCTTTGTTTGTAGTAGTCTTAGAACCTCCTTTATGCAAAGAAATAATTTTGCCTCTTTCCACTCCCTTGGAACTCTACCAGAGCTGAAATTTAAACAGCTTAGTCAAAGACATTGCCAGTTCTCTTGCACATTCTTGCAAAACCCTAGCTGATATCCCATCTAATCCCACAGCTGTATGGTTCCCTGAAAAACATAGGGAACCATACAGCTGTGGGATTCAGGGAACTTAAAACTTAAATCGCTTACACTGTACCATTCCCAGAGACCACGTGCCTTTAAGAACATTGACATGAGTGCTGCCCATAATCTGGAAATCCAACACCAAGGTTTGGGTTATATGTGCGCTGTTCGGAGACGGGTTCAATAACTACTTCGTTCACTAGGTGAAGGAATATTGTGCCAAGGAAGGAATCCCGTTTAACGTGTTTCTCCTCCTGGACAATGTCCCCAGTCACCCAGAAGAGTTGGATGACTTTCATCCTGACATAAAAGTTGTTTACCTTCCCTCCTAGAACTACTTCACTATTGCAACCTATGGATCAAGGCGTTATTGGGACCTTTAAAGCCTACTATCTGCAGTTATGTTTTCCCAAGCAATCAAACCCATTGCGAGTGGTAAGGGCATTACTCTACGTGATTTCTGGAAGAACTATAATATCCTTAATGTTATCAAAAACCTCCGGGTGGCTTGGGATGAAATCAAGCAGACAACAATGAACACTGTGTGAAAGGAACCCTGCCCAGAAATGGTCCATAATTTTAAGCGTTTCATGGAAGGACAGCAAACAATGACTGATACGGGTGCTGAGTTGACGCAAGAATTACAGCAGGCAACAGAGACATGTGTGCAACTGGCACAATTAGAGCTGGAAGTGGATAACGGTGACATTGATGAGCTTCTTTTGGGTCACGATGAAGAGCTAATTAATGATGACCTTATTCAGTTGGAGGCATTCCAAAATTCCAAAGAAAATACTAAGCCGATTGAACAGCCAGACATAAAGAAATTCACAATGAAGGGACTAGCCAAGGTTTTTAACTTGATAGACATGTTGTCAGCAAAATTAGAATCGATGGATCTGAACACTGAGCGGTTTGAAAATGTTAGCCGCGATATCTATTCCGATATGTCTAGCTACAAGGTCATCTACAAGGACAAGAAGCGAGTGACCACACAATCTACTCTAGACATGTTTGTGAGATGTCATTCACAACAAATCAAGATGACAACTCAGATGACCCCGACTACCCTCAGCCTTCAACATCGAAAGGGATAAAATTTCCTGCAATCTACTCTAGACATGTTTGTGAGATGCTGTTCATAACAAAGTCAAGATGACAACTCAGATGACCCTGACTACCCTCAGCCTTCGACATCAAAAGGGGTAAAACTTCCTGCAGAACAGCCAACTTAGCCATCACAAGACATTTTTTTCTTTGAAAAGTGAATATTTCAGTTTGTTTTTAAATTCTTTTATATATTATGTGTTTTACATACATTCATATTTACAGTATGTATATTATTCAAATAAAATTGATATTTTTTAATCATCCCAAAAACGAAAAATATTAAAAATGGAAAATGTCTAATTAATGGCAAAAAAATTAATGTAAGACAGCAGTATGAGTAGCCATTGAACATTTTATTGTATGTATGTAATTTACAAATTCAACTTGCATAAAATTCGAGTTACGTAAAGGTTTACGGAACGCATTACTTATGTAACTTGGGGTGTAACTGTATATTCCTTAAGGATATACAGTTACACCCCGAAAGAAAGAATCAAAAGAGAAACAGAAAAACATCTAAGACCAGAACAGGCAAGATTTAGAGCCAAATAGATCATGCACTGACCACATTGCTACCGTACGAATTATCATAGAACAATTATTGGAATGGCAGGCAAGCTTATATTTAAATTTTATCGATTTTGAACAAGCTTTTAACAGTGTAAACAGATCTTCCCTATGGAAATTACTTATAAATTATGGACTCCCAGAAAAAATAAGAATAATTAAAAAAATGTATGAAGATTTTGAAATTAAAGTAATACATGGAAATATCTTCTCAGAATCTTTTAAAACAAAGACAGGAGTAAGGCAAGGTTGTATACTCTCCCTTACTATGTTTTTAATTATCATAGACTGGGTGATGAGAGAAGCATCTCATGGAAATACAGGATTACAATGGTTACTTCAAAACTAACTCCATGATCTAGAGTTTGTAGATGATATCTGCTTACTTGCATAGAAACACCAACATATAGAACAAAAAACAACACTTGTCGAAACAGCCAGAAAAGTTGGTCTTAGGATAAATAAAGATAAAGCAATGTTGATGAAAATAAATGCAAAGCAAAATAAACAAATAACAATAGAAGAAATGCTGCTTAAAGAAGTAGAACAGCTTATATACCTTGGTTCAATAGTACCAATAAAAGGAGGAACTACTGAAGATATAAATAGACGGAAATAGTTGGCTTATTCAACTTTCAACCAACTTAGAAATATTTGGTAAAACAAGAACCTGTCTATAAAAATTAAAATGAGAATATTTAACTCAAATGTAAAGGCAATACTAATGTATGGATCAGAAACGCAGATGTTAAACAAAAAGATAGTTAACCATGTCAAGGTCTTCCTAAACAAGTTTTAAGAATGATATTGGGAATATATTGGCCAAAACAAATATCAAACAAAGAACCATGGCAAAGAACAAACCAGAAACCAATGTTGCAACAGATATTCGAAAGGAAATGGAAGTGATTAGGGGCATGTGTTGAGGAAAGAAGAAGAATGGTAAAACAGGATCTAGATTGGAACCCACAGGGTAAAAGAGGATGGGGAAGGCCAAGAGAAACATGGAAAAGAACAATACTGAAAGAAATGGCAAATATCAATGAAAACTGGAACCAAATAAAAGCAGAAGCAAAAAATAGTCTGGTGGAAGACCTATGCTCCCAGGTGGATTGAAGAGGATTAAGTAAGTAAATAAATATATTAATATTGAATTCTATTTCTTAAACTTTTAACTTATTTTTATAATTTTAATATTTTTAATTTTTAAAAACTTTTTTTTATGATAACATCTTGGATCCAAACCTGTGTTATTAACTGAAAAGAAAAAGTTACAACTATTTGCTAATGATGCAAAGATAGGCAGAGTAATCAGGAATGCGGCTGATATGCAGTACTTGCAAAATGACCTTCAGTTCAATGTTAGTCAATGTAAACTTAAGCACTTTGGTGTGATGAGATATTGAATAGTGTATTATTATATTGGCAGGATCATGCTAGAAGAAAATTACCAGGCTAGGGATCATGGAGTTTTGGAATTTATATATATGGGAAATTGAGTTCAAGGGTCATATAGCAAGATTGCAAATACAGCTCAGAAAAAAGGAAGTCATTTTGCTCTTTATAAGGTCTTGATAAGACCTCACCTAGGCTACTGGGCACAGGTCTCCTGGTTTCTGTAGTGATTATGATACAGTGGAGAGAGAGAGAGAGTGCAAAGGAGTGTTAAAAATTATATCAGGATTGTGGAATACAGATCATGAAGGCCAATTGAAAATTTGTGGATTGCAGACTAGCAAACAGGAGAAAAGGAGGGGGGTGATATGATTGAGAAAAATAAATGAACGTCTGAAGGATCATACATCTTCTGATAACATGTATGATTCTTCAGATGTTAATTTTTTTTTCTTTTCTGGAGAATAAGAGAGCATCCTTGAATGTTGAGAATGAATGCTGTCATCAAGGGTGAGAGCTTGATTTTTTTTCTCATAGAGTGGTGCGTGAGTGGAATGGACTGCTAATAGAAGTTGTATGTGCAAATAGAGTGGATGGATTCAAGAACAAGTATAATAGCTGGTGTGGGTAGCATGTGGCCTCCCAAAATGAGGCCTTGACACCCTGAAGGTCTCTTAATAATAACAATAATAGTAATAATATAGATTATTATATAATAAACAATATATATTTTTTTTTTCAATAAACTGCAATACCTGAGCAGAAGCTTTTAATTTTCCCCACGATGCTGACAAAAGATCTAAGCAAATAATGGAAAAAAGAAACTAATATATATATATATATATATATTAAGCAAGAAATGTAATAAATTTAACCAATTAGTTTAAATAAAATTCACAAAAGAAAAAAAAAATTACTTTTCATCTGTACCACTCCTTTAGCAACAGTCTGAATAAAGGCAACAGTTCAAAACAATACAATGTATTTTGTCTTTAACTCACACAAAAAATACAATGAAATAAATAATATTTATTAGATCTATATATTTCAGGCTGAATATTACAAGCTGTCATCAGAGGCAACAACAGTTAATTACAAGGCAGAAACATTGCCAATGGATTGATTTGAAATGCTAAGAGCTGCATGATGTTATATCATACATAAAACGATGCAATGGTATAACTGAGGAAACACTGTATTATTAATTATTCATTAACTGTATTAAAAAAAAACAACTTTAGTGACGTGATTAGAATAAAACCTTCCCATATCTTAGATAATGAGGCAGTCGTTCAGATTTAGGTTCGGATGGTGAGTGAGCAACATTTAAAGAAATGTTCAAATTTAAATTGATACAGATGAAGTAAAGTGTGGCATCTCAGAACCCATTTCTGGAATCTTAAGAAATACAATTTAGTGGCTACTTTTATTCCTAATCAACAAATTGTCATCGTGGTTTCCATCTTGAACTCTTCCTGGTGTTTATCAAATTCCTTGTGACTGCCATCATTCTTAATTCAGACAGACTGGATGCTCAGTAGAAAAGAAAATACAAGAATACCAATCTTATATTAGCAATAGAAAATCTGAAAAAATTAGTTTAAATAAAATTCACAAAAGAAAAAAAAAAACACTGCAGAAAAAAAATTACTTTTCATCTGTACCACTCCTTTAGCAACAGTCTGAATAAAGGCAACAGTTCAAAACAATTGGCTTGAAGTAGCACAGAATAGATACAGATCACAATATCTTACATTCTGAAACATGCTTACTTCATCTGTGTCACTACATATTTGAACATATGTTTAAAGACGGTGCTGAGGCCTTACTTCACTATCTGAACTTAAATTGTATGACTGCCTCTCGTTATCTAAGATATGTAAAAGTCTTATTCCAATCACACATCACTAAAGGTTTTTTTTTTTTAATACAATTAATGAATAATTAATAATACAATGTTTCCTCAGTTATACCATTGTGTTGTTCTATGTATAACGTCAGCGGTTCTTACTGTTTCAAATCAATCCATTATTTGCATTCTACCTTGTAATTAACTACTGCTGCCACTAATGATGATGGCCTGTAATATTCAAGCTGAAATATATAGCTTTAAATCGAAAAAAAAAAAAAAAAATTGAATTTCTGAAAAATTCAACACAAGTATCTCTTAAAGAACAATACACATTATCATAAATTGCTGCCATTAGCCAAGTGGTAAGCATATTATTATTATTACATAACACCTCCAGGGAGTCCAAGACTCGTTGAGGGAGGGTGTCTACTCTACAACTCTCCATCTCCACCACTCCACCAACTACAATTACCTTCATCATCATCTACTGCCAACCACCACCACTAGTATTTTCACAGACAAACATCCATGTCCATGGCGGGATTTGAACCCGCAGCCTTTTGGCTGGAGAGAGCGGATATGCCACCTACTCAGCCAACCAGGCTGGCAATATCCTCTCTTCAATCAACAGGCTGCAGGTTTGAATCCCACCATGGGCATGAATTTATATGATTGTTTTCAGATGGCAAATCACCTTAATATAAGACCAATGTGTTGCTTGTTGGAGACCTGAAGTAGCTTGAAAAAGCTCAATGTTCGGTCTCTAGGGTTTCTAGACCAAGTAAAAACTGAATACAAAAAGACATAAAAAAAAATTTTAAAAAAAAAAAAATCCTTAGCCCACCCACACTACTAACATACTATTAGTTTACAACTTTTCGGGAGTGGAAGTCACAAAAAAATTATTTTCCATGACTTCTAATTATCAAATGGTAATTTTTGGTATGTAAATACAACTTGCTGACCTGGCTGGCAAGTGGTTAGCATATCTGTTCCCCAACCAACAGGCTGCAGGCTTAAATCCCACCAAGGACATGAATATTTTTGAGTCTTTAGGTGGGAGATGAACTTCATAGTCCAGGATGATGAGACCTTATCCTGTATACTGAAGGCTTCAAATGGTTCGAAAAGGTTCCATTTTTGGTCTCTTCCATAGAGATCAAACATGGAACTTTCCCATGTTCGGTATCTAGTTTCTAGACTATGTAAAAAAAAATAATAAATAAATAAATAAATACAATATATATAAAAATAATACAAATAGAAAAAAAATCCTTAGTGTACTGCTGTATATATGTACTACAGGTTTACAGCAACTTTTCGTTGGTATGAGACAAATAAAAAGAGACAGTCATGTCACTTAATGGTCAAAGCCTGATAACAGAGAGTAAACTTCCACATAGCTTTAAGGAATGCAAAAAACCAACTGGGTCTTCTGACTTAATGTCCAATCCTTACTTTCACATAGTGTGCCCCATTAGGTATTCATTGGGTATTGAACAAACAAGGATAAATTGGCAATTTGGATTTAGCCAACCATATATTCTATGCTGGCATAAAACAGAAATAAGCATGATAGTACAATGATAAACATGATAAGTATGATGTAAATTCATGTTTGCTGGAGCACTGCCTGGTTAAACAAGGCCTCTGTTATTTTCGTCATGGAACCAGGGTGAACAGTGGAAAGTCAGCAGTGGAACAAATATAATGTCAGAAGAACTGAAGATAAGCAACATCATCATAAGGAGTATCACTGGAAGGAAAGCAAACTGGATGAAGATCAAGAGAAGTACCAAGTCAACATAAGTGATGTTACCAAGAAAAAAAGGAAGACTAAAATAGGCATGACCCTGCTAAATAATGCATATGGGATGTTATATTTGGACAACAATGATCAGGGAAAGGAAGTAGCAGCAATAACATTCAACACCAAACACAAAGATACGCTTCTTGATTTGCAGGCAATTTCAAATACAATTAAGTGGGCAAAATTTCAAAACAAGAAAGTGAACAATAAAGTTTATTTGTGCCTAGGGTTTCAAAGATGGTTCTACTAAGGAAGAAGTGAAGGAATTTTTTGAATCATTAGTCCTAGTCCTTGTTGGAAATCTAAGCAGCAAGATAGGAAATGAATTATAGGAATGTACAAATGTTCTGGGAAAATTTGGAGAAAAGTGCAATGCCAATAATCATGGTAAGTGCCTGCTGCATTTCTATTCAGGACATGGACTATTCATCACTAATGCACCATGTTTCAAAACACAAAAGATGTGCAAAAGTTTTAACAGAAGACACAAGGAGAAAAAAGATGCCCAATTATTAACTATCTTATTTTTAATAGATATGCTGGTTCAGGTTACAACATTATACAGGGGATTTGAAATGGGAAGTAATTCACTTAGCTTTGAACAGAATAAAAATAAATATTCAAGGCTTGAAAAATGCACTCACCTACTTGTCCAATGAGCGAGACTTTTTAGTTGACAAGTTGAAAAAAATCAGAAGAGGAGTTTTGGTTTAATCATTTTTATTTACATAATACCAATTCTGTTTCGTGTCATAAAAGTTTTTTTGCATGTTTAAGTTAATACATGCATCTATTGAGGGCTGCAGGTCATTACAAATACATTTTTCATCATAAAATATTAATACCAGAATCACTTACATTTAATATTTTTATTTGCAAAATTTTTGGTTAAGTTTCATAGCCATTGTCAATACAGTTATAGGAAAACTCTAAAAAGAACAATTTAATTGAAAGCGTGTGATATTACGTGCATTATAGGCTGCAGGAGAATAGCTCTATCTGAATTGATAGATATTCAAAATAAATTACAATAAATTAATTTACTTAACTAATTATTTTAAAATATAAGCAAAATTTAATTACGATTAAGGAACACATGAATTGTGAGTATTAGTTAATATAACTTCTGAAAACTGAGAAAGATTTAGACAATAGCTTTTGTTCAAGTCTGGGTTGTGAATGCGTGCGTCACAACTTTCTCTGTAGAGTCTTTCCAGAAGAAAGTAACTTTTGTGTAACATTATGGTTTTGTTCCAATGAATCCTGTGTTTTGTAGATAAAGCATGGCTTGCTAATCTAGATTTGTTGATTTTTTTTTTTTAAGAGAAATGTATTCTCGATGTTCTTCAACATGAATTTGTACAGATCAACCAGTTTGTCCATGATAACATAAGCCACAAGAGCAGGGGGATTCTGTAAACTCCATGATAAAATAGAGGAGGATATTTCAGAAAAAAACAGCAAGATCTCACCAAAAGACAAATCTCCTCCTCTATCTTATCCTGGATTTTACAGAATCCCCAGCTCTTGTGGTTTATGCTGTTATGGACAAATTGGTCAATCTGCACAAATTCATCTTGAAGAACATCAAGAATACATTTCTCTTAAAGAACCCAACAAATCCAGTATAGTAAGCGATGCTTTACAAAACACAGGATTCAGTGGAACAAAACCACCATGTTATACAAAAGTTACTTTCTTCTGGAAAGACTCTACAAAGAAAGCAGTGAAACACACATTCACAACCTGAACTTGAACAAAAGCAATTGCCTAAACTTTCTTAATTTTGGGAAGTTATATTAACTAATACTCACCATTCACGTGTAATTAAATTTTGCTTATATTTAAAAATTATTAATTAAATTAATTTATTGTAATTTATTTTGAATATCTATTAATGCAGATGGAGCAATTCTTCTGCAGCCTATAGTGAAATTTTAGTTCTTTTTAGACTTTTCCTATAACTGTATTAACAATGGCTATGAAACTTAAATGAAAATTTTACGAATAACAATATTAAACTTGAGTGATTCTGGTATTAATATTTTATGATGAATTCTTCTGCTTATGCCTCAATTTTTAGATGAATTCGAGAACAAATACATTTTGTTGATTATTAGAGATTTTATAATAATACATACAAGCAATGAGAGGAGAAAACATGCATACATCATTTCATCTTCAGAGAGTGCTCAGTCATAACATGATGAGGTAACCAGTTAAATGTGACATGGCAATCTAAAATATGTGTGCAGTGAACAGTGGTAATCAGCTTATTTCTTATCCAGTGACAGCACATGCAGAATATGAACCATCAATAGGATATTAATGAAAAAGTTGAAAAAAAAAAAAGTATTTATTTTCCCAAAATATTTCATTATATTGATTCTAAACTAAATGTTTAATAACTGTTTTCTGAGTTATCACCATATCATATGACTATTTTTTTCCTATTGTCAAGACATTTAGACATTATGTGAAAGAAGTGAAAACTTAGCAAAAAATGGTATTATTAATTTTTCAAAAATAATAAATGATCTTGTGTCAGTCATAAAATGCATAAATTTTTTGTTCACAAAACTGATAACCATACCAATACATAAGTAGTTAACACATTTGCCTTCAAAATAAGTTGTTATACAGGGTTAAAATTAGTCATAGCATTAAATTGAGCAGAACCAGCAATCAACATGTGACTAAGATCTATTAGGCAACAATGATAGAATATACCTAGAAGAACATCTGATGAGTGAGATTTATTTGCCTGAATGGTGAGTCAACACTGAATTTTTAAAGTCCTGTAAATATCACATCTACTTAAAGAATTAAAGTTGAGCAGCTTTTAGAACTGTACTCTAGACTCAACATTAGTCATGAAATTATGAAAGAGTTTGAAAAGAATGGCCAAATTTAGAGAACCAGTGGCATCTTAGAAGAAACCATTAAATGATTCATCCAGAAAACCATGGAGTGAAGTTGATTACATAGATAGACTTCTTAGAATTACATGGTGTACATAAGTTAAATAATTCTAGAAAAGAAGAACGCATATCAAAAGTTCCTAGTAAGCAGGTCAACAGATACTCAGAGAGAATATACTGAAAAATGTTAGAGAGGGTTAGGCTGTGTATAAAAGTAGCTAATAAAAGTCATGGAAAGGCACTGATTAGAACATTAAAGGTAAATATCAGGAACATATCAAAACATTCCAAAGACTATTTTGGTTTCTAAACTATTGATAAAGTTTAGAAATAAAAGAAAGAATATTGTAAAAGGAATCAGAGATGACAATAGTGAAATGAAAACCGAAGATAAAGATGTTCTAGATGTCCAGAGAAATTGCTTTGAAGATTGCTTAATGAAACAAGCATTGACAACATGGCAGTAGAAATCATTCACGAGAAATAGTCAGGAATACATATCAATACTTGAGACAGAGAGAGAGAGAGGGGGGGGTACGAAAAACATGAAATGTGCCATAAAGCTGGAAAAGATGACATCTGACTAAATAAAACTGAATGCAAGAATTACAGAGGAATTTCCCTACTGAGTATTCAAGATAAAATTTATGAAAGTATACTTGAGATGAGGCTAAGAAAATTGTATAAAGAAACTTGAGGCAAAATATGGATTCTGAGAAAAATTAGGGAGGTGAACAGATGTCTTCAATGGCATATTTAAAATGAAGATGTTAGGAAGGAAACGGACATTGTTATCAATCAAGAATGTATGAGCAGACCTAATCTAAGATGATATGGTCATTTAAACAGAAAGAGAGAGGAAAGGTTGCAAAACAGGTATTTGATGGCAAGATGGCAGGAAAAAGAGCCAGAGGAAGACTGAGATCAAGGTGGATTGATGTGGTCAGAAGTGCCCTCGAGGACAGAAAGATGAGACATTATAACACGGAAGTGACAGACTAATTTGGAGGAAAACTGTTGATAGGAGATTAGTAGTAATGCGCAACATGACTATGTAAGCCTCATTACTACTCTTCAGGAAATTGATGATGGCAGTGATACAACAAGATTACATTTCCATATTTAAAATAATGGATCAAATGCTTTTGCATTTGATTCATTACTGAACATGAATGTTCAGTAATGAATGGGACTTCCTGAGAATCCAAAAAGCCAGAATCTGTTTTATCCATACTTTTTTTTTTTTTGTTTCTTCTAGAAATGTACAAATTTCAAATTCATTCCAGCATATAATATAGTTCTTAATCTAAAGCTGTGTCTTAATCTCTTCGAAAATTGTTAATTATGTTTAAAAAAAACAATTTGATTAACCAAGAATCCTCTTCTCGTGCTGATCTGCTCCAACTCTTCTATTACAGATATACAGCTTCTTCTACAAGAAATCATATGTCATGGTTTCTTATCCATCGATTCCAATATTATTATTATCATCATCAGACTGCTGTGGAGTCAAGAGACTCATCATGGGAGGTCCCCCTCTCACACACAACTTTTTATACATGACTTAGTGCATTCGCACTCTATGCACTCACCACACTTTCAGGCATTTGTTGATGCATTGCAATCACCCATCACTCTTCACACAATAAACACACTCCTCACCTCTTTATTCACACTGTCATTACAGGTTCCAGGAATGGCTTCTTATCCTCTCATTTTCATCTGGGACATTCTATGAAAAATCCATTCACATTAATAATTCACATCACCATTACTCCCAGATCTTTCATCACTTCCACCTCTTCTAAGATATTCCTACCAATCTTATAGTAGGCAATGAATTTTTGCTTGCCCAATTTCAAACCTTTCACTTACATAGTTTTCTACAAACGATGCAAAGTTGGGGAGAGCTATGAGGAGTAGAACAAATGTTGGTAGAATGAACTGTTAGTCCCACTCATTTACCCATTCATCCAGTCTATTCCAGTCCTCTTGCAAGGCTACAATCTGTTCTACTCCTCATAGCTCTCCCTAACTTTGCATCATCTGTAGACAATGCTATCATTGAGGTGTGCTTTTAAGCACACCTCAATGTAATCTATAAACAAATTAAATAACAGCTCCAAAACAGACTACTGAAGCACACCACTAATGACTTTCCTCTTCTGGTATATTGTTCCTACATACACTACTCTTTATTCAACCCCCCCCCCATTTCTGTTTCAGTTTAATTACCAACTTGTCATGTGGCAATATATCCAAGACTTTAGCAAAATCCTTGGTAATGGACAAATGCATCTCATTTGTCCAATACTTCTGTTACCTTGTTATAGTATGTAGATTGCTAAAACACAATATTCCTTCCAATTATATATTTGGTTTAATCCTTTATCAAAGGTAAGCAAACAAAGTTTGCCTCTGAAATATTTTCAGGACTGGGGCAACTCATGGTAAAGGTAATATAAGTTCTGATCACTTGCCTTAGTATCCCATAATGCAAAGCACATATCCTTATGGGTATGTATAATGGTATGCATTATACATACCAGATAGAGGGCGCCTAATTAGGACTTGAGTCTTTGTGTTGTTTCTACAATTTTGTTAAACTAGTCTCTTTGTTACACCATGTTGTTATAGTCTCACGTACTGTAACAAACTGTTTTTGTGCTCTGAAGATGCTGGTTATAATACCACAAAATATCAGCAATAAGTCAATAAATAATTATTTACTTATAATTCTGTGTTCTGATATATACCATCAAAATTAAACAACACCCCTTCCCTTCCTTCTCTGTCATTCTCTTCACTTGCCTCTCCATTCACAAACTCTACTATTCTCTTGCCCTTTCTACCTCTTGCTTCCTCAGGTCTTCCATTCAACAAATACATTTAAAGGTAGCACATCTCTTTTATACAGCTCCATCTGTCCCTCAAATTCATCTCTCACATTCACAAAATGAATTATTTTCTCCTCACACAATTCTGCTAGCATACAATTAATAATCTTTGCTCACTCAACAATCTCCTGACATCCATCCTTACATTCTCCCTGTTACCAACCAAATTATTTAAGTTTTAAAAGAGGTATACTGTGAGTGGACATATCGATACAAAATTAATAACGGACAAAACCCACGTACAAAAATTATTTAATAGTATAATTTTCACCTGCGTGTCACAGGCCAGTACATTAAGCTCAAATTAAACAATAACTGACAATTCCAAAAAGCGCCACCTAAGTAGCTGGCGTAAAATAACTAAAGAGGTCAATAACTTTCCTAACAATAAAAAAATAAATAAAAAATAAAATAAAAATAAAAATAAAATAATAATAAAAAAAAAATCAATACAATAAAAAGTTAGGAAAGATTAGCTGATTTGTAAAGTACTATCTCCCATAAAGGGGATAGACGTAAGCCGTCGGATCTGTTTAAGTTAGGAGAATGGAGTACAGTTTCACATGTTTCTTTATAAAGGCGTTCCATGAGAAACTGACTTTTGTGAAGAACTCTTGTCTTTCTCCAATGAACTCTGTGTCTAGTGAAGATGGCATGTTCTGCAAGTCCAGACTTTTCAGGTTTAAAGTATTCAATATAATACTAATGTTCTTCTAGCCGAATAGAGGCAGATCTTCCCATTTGTCCGAAATAAGATAACCCACAAGAGCACGGAATCTGGTAGACACCTGGATGATTAAGATGTGGAAGCTTGTCCTTAGGAGAAGTGAGAAAGGTGGAGATTTTTTTAAAACCACTGAATATTTTTGTTGCCTTTCGACCGTTTAGAAAAATCTCCACCTTTCTCACTTCTCCTAAGGACAAGCTTCCACATCTTAATCATTCAGGTGTCTACCAGATTCCGTGCTCTTGTGGATTATCTTATTTTAGACAAATAGGAAGATCTGCCTCTATTCGGCTAGAAGAACATCAATCTTATATTGAATACTTTAAACCTGAAAAGTCTGGACTTGCAGAACATGCCATCTTCACTAGACACAGAGTTCATTGGAGAAAGACAAGAGTTCACAAAAGTCAGTTTCTCATGGAATGCCTTTATAAAGAAACATGTGAAACTCTACTTCATTCTCCTAACTTAAACAAATTCGACGGCTTACGTCTATGCCCTTTATGGGAGAAAGTACTTTACAAATCAGTTAATCTTTCCTAACTTTTTATTGTATTGATTTTTTTATTATTTATTTATTTTATTATTTATTTATTTTTTTATTTATTTATTTTTATTATTATTATTTTATTTTATTTTTTTTTAGGAAAGTTATTGACCTTTTTAGTTATCTTACACCAGCTACTTAGGTGGCGCTTTTTGGAATTGTCAGTTATTGTTTAATTTAAGCTTAATGTACTAAGGATGCCTGTGACACACAGGCGAAAATTATACTATTAAATAATCTTTGTACGTGAGTTTTTTTCCATTATTAATTTTGTATCGATAACTAAATTGTTTGTGCTTTCCAGGGGTGAATATTCCGAGTGTGCTAGGTGTGCGGTGCTCATTCACGAAATACCAGTATCACTGATATTATATTTTTGCATTTATTCCCGTTAAAGACTCCCCTAATTGTTTGCAGAATTTGCATGATTCCTAAAATTAAACACAATATACTAATGCTTCATGAAGAGGCCACTTTTTGACTCATAAACATTGCGTCACATTCGTGTTAATAGTCTGCATGTGCTTTCAAAATGCATACACCTTTGCGCCCTTAGAAAAGATATAAAAAAGGGTGCAGCGGGTCAAATTCTTAGCGTTCTAGTATTTTTAAAACTGCTGAGAAGGCGGGGCTGGGTGATCTCACATTCAGAGCTCATCCAGTGGAAAGTGTCGATAATTCCGATAATGATCGGATGTTATGTACACTGAGTCTCACTAAACAAAAGAAAATTCTTGGAAAATGGAGAGAAATATACACAAACCAGAGAAATACACATATGGGCAACAAATTTTATGAAATGATTTACTGCTCCATCAAACCATATTTATTCCTGCATACTCTCTGTCTCCTTGTAAGTTTTTTTTTTTTAATTATGCCATCATAAATTCACTTATTCATGTCTAGACTTTATAGGCTCATGCTATTTGCTCTACCCAGAAACTTATAGGACACACATATCGCACATGTTAATTATTAATAATTCATTTAGCATTAATGGGGGTCAACGGGAAACTCCCCCTCTCCCGATTGAATAAAAAATTCCACAAATTATAATCATAAAAGTGACTAAGATAGATAACCTTACACCCTCGCCCATGGGATGCTTTTTCTGTCTTAAAATTTTATTATGGGTTGGCCTGTTTCGGCCCACTGCGGGGTAGCCATAGAACACGTACTTTATTGCAGCAATAAAGCATGTATTCCTGTTTTTGGTTCATCTTTTTCTGATTTGTGAAAAAACTGTTCATTACTGTTGTGAACGGTGACCAGTTTGTTTGCCTCTGTGTCTAGTGAGTCACTGAGTGAAGTGTCAATTTATTGTGAAACAGATTTAAACAGAAAAATACATTTTTCAAATTGTAAGTGTATTGTAATTTAATATTATTTTACTTATTAGTTTTATGTTTTTTTTTTGCTTTTAAACTGAAATAATTTGATTTAGGATTAATTAATTAGTCGATTTTTAATAAAATATGCTGATCAATTTTTTATATATGAAATTTTGCTAAAAACTGTATTAATTCCGAATAATTTTTTTTCCCAAGAATTAAAGATCATTAAAATCAATGTAAAATGAAAATAACGTATTTATAGTTTACATTGAAAACAATTACATTATTTAATTACATCAATAATTATAAAAATTTGTTGATGTAATTATTTGTCTCCAAGCTTTGCCTTCCCCCCCCCCTGGAAAATTTTCTGTGGACACCCATGCATACGGTCAAATTGACTTGAAATTTATAGCACGGGTTTTGTAACCCACACGACAACACACCCAACTGAAATGGGTACGCGATGCCACTGGTGCCTACTACCACTACCAACTCTTTTGCTTGTTTAATCCTCATATCAAATGCTTCAGCCACCCTGTTCATTCTATTTCCAGGAAAACAAACATTTATGCTTTTTTTTTAATCGAACCTACAAAGATAAAAACTAAAATACAAAACCTACTACTAAAGCCACATTAAATGTTATTATTTAATGTGCAGTTTAAGAAGCCAAACATTATTAACATTAATCAAATTTTCTAGATAATTTTTTTTTACTTGCATAAATCAACCTGCATCTAGCAACCAATTTACTTTGCCAGCTGTTGTTCACAAGGCTATTAATAGCGCACACAACTATGTGCAAACATAGTTGTTTTCAGATCAGTTTTTCTCTTTTGCGTAACAAAAAATCTTAGTTATCTAGTTATCAAGAGAAGGAATATAAAAAACCTGTTTAGCTAACTTAGACTGGCCAGAAAAAGGGCTAGTAAAGTTCCTGCCATTATAAATGGGATTTCAGTTGAGGTCTCTTTTTCAAGCAAGCACTCTGCACATAAAAACACAAAGGCATTAAGAACAGAAAATTATGTATTTGTTTGTGTGTTTAATACTGATTCCATAAATGGTAGGTACAAGAACCTATAAGCACATCAGTTGTGTGTGGGGTGCAGGTGAGGATTGAGAAAGAAGTTATTATTATTATTGTACAAGTACCTCCATGAAGTCTGAAAACTCATCATGGGAGACCTAAACTATCCAGAGAATCTATCATACCTCTTCTTGAATCCATTAGCAGACAAAGCACTCACAACTGACTCTGGCAACCCATTCCACTTATTAACAACTCCCCAAGCAAAAGAAAATCTAGTCCTTGCACCCCTACTAACTACACTTCATTGACATTTTTCTTGAAGAGTTGCAGGTTGTTGATGTCTGGGAATACATCTTGGGGAAGGCCATTCAGAGGATAGAGGAAGAGAATAAGAAAAGACAAGGAGAAGCAGGTTCAGTGTGTTTCCAGCATGAAAAAGAATGATGGGCAGCTGCTGCTCTTGTTTACAGAAAGCATAGGAATGATGGTCACTGCTCTACAATTCAGTAAAGCAGTGACCATGGAAATCCCTGTAGAGCAGATAGCTGAAACAATATTTCTGTAAGATAGAGGCAGAAGTGAGTCTGAACTGAGTAAGTGAGCAGCATTCCAAAAGTGGGTGGATTCAGGATTTGTATACAGTTAGAAGCTAGGTGGATGAAAAATAGTATTTTGAGTGAAAGAGAATGTCTAGTTTTTTTAGAATGCTGAGGATGCTACTGATATGATGTGTTTATGTCAGGAGAGACTAGAGGTAAATGTCAGTCCAAGCACGAGAGAAAGCTGATCCTGTCTGGTGATTTGTGTATTAGCAAAAGTGAGGGTAGGTAAGTCGAGATTCTTTTTGCAAGAGAAGAGGCAAGCCTGCATCCTAGTAGAATTGAAAGTCACCAGATTGCTCTTGCCACATTAAAGGATAGTATGGATATAATGTTTAAGGCATTGGTTGAAGAAGCTCTTGAAGCATGAGACGTTTAAGTACTGCATGGTTTGTGAAATGAGTAGAATGAAAGGAGAGTACTGTCATCTGCAAAGCTGTGAAGAGGATTAGTGGTGATAGAGAGTAGGTCACTTATGTATTAGAGAAAGGGATTAACAAAGCCCTGCAACACTCTTGCATTAGTGACAAGGCTTGAAGAGAGAGAGAGAGAGAGACTACCATGATATGCAGTGAAGACTAGAAAGAAAGCTGGCTACCAAATTACAGAGAATGGCAGGTGATAAGTCTTTGGAACTGTCATGAAATAATAATAATAATAAAGATCCAAGGACAAATTCTGTTCAGATTATACACTGATTGTTACTCATAATAATATTTTAGGAAGGAGATGACAATGTAGGTGATATAACTGGAGGCTAGTAGAATCGCTCAAACAAAGATAAGTTTTATTATTTATAATATTTTTCAAAAATTATATGCATTTTGCAAAAAAGTTATTTTTTAATAATACTGAGACTAAACATATAGTAATTATTGATGTTTTAAGTAGGTTTTGTAGCAAATTTTGTGCAATATAGTAAAAGTTAACGAAGGCAAAAATGGAGAACTAAAACAACCAATTATGCAGCACGAAAATTTAATGTGGTGAAATGAAAATCGTGTTATGTCTTTTCTCCACCAAACTAGCCACTACCATTCCTCCACTTTCTTCTAGTCATGTACAAAAATGTAGCTGCTGGTTCACACTCATATACAGTTCAGCTCCTCAAACTAATTTCTTATCCACTTCCTTCATTCCCTATCCACTCTGCTCTTTTGGAACAATCTTCACCATACTAGTTTTTCCAATGATTACAACCTTCAGATCTTCAAGAAATAAATCAACAAATCCTTTCTTCTTCTAACCACTTGCCCATACATGGTACTGTCATGACACAGGTCATAGGATCTCTTGTACATGGGGCTGATATAAAAATCACGCTGCAAGTACAAAGCTAGACTTATGGGTTATAATGGAGTGTTTTTTTTTTTTTTTGTGTATGTGACACTGAAGTTATATAAGACTGTCATGCCATTATTATGTATGATTAAGAAAACACTAACTTGTAGGAAGAAAGAAATTCTCCCACTTTACATTAGTCATGATAAGACATCTGCACTACTGTGCTCAAAAATGATCACTTGGATGATGGGGGAAATGAAGAGACAGTCAAAAAGATCCAGCAACGGGTAACCAAGATGATATCTGGGCGATGGAATTGTGCATATCAGGAGAGATTGAGAGAATATGGTAATCAAAGACTGAGATATAAATGGATAAGAAGAGATGGGTTAGGAAATATAGTTGGTAAGAGGCTCTTACAATATAGATACAATCAAGAATTTGCAACTTAAAGAAGGTGTAATGTGTGTGTGTATGGGGGTGGAGACATTTGAACCTCAATGTCTCCTAACCACACCCTTAATCAGCTACAAAGGAAGACAACAGGATTGTCTTCCTTTGTAGCTGATTAAGGGTGTGGTTAGGAGACATTGAGGTTCAAATTCTTCTGGCATGTGGTGTTTCAAACAAACTCATATACCATTTATGATTTTAATTTGAAAGAATTTGAAGAAAATGTGTTATATGCAGCTGAAAATGAGTACTTGTTCAATGTTATTACTAAGTATACAGTGTTACAATTCTGTGCACACAAGGATATGCCACATCAGAGGGGAAGGAGTGTCTTAAAAACTATTAACACATAAGCATGGGTTCTCGGAGAAACAGTGGACAGGTATATCTAAGTTCATAGATATACCTATCAACTTAGTGGATAGGCATATCAAAGAGGAAACAATGAATAAGAGGTTATATAAGATAATGCAAAGCTGTAAAAAAACATTGACAAGCAGATATATGGACGTGGTTGTTCTGTTGTAATAATAAGCTCCTGATTGAAACAGCTGAACCCATTATATGCAGATATGGAGGTGGGAAAAAACAATTACATTTTCCCCATCTCTAAAGAGAAAAAAAAAACTGTTTAGCATGGTCTTGATATCTTAATTACTATATACGTTTTCCGATGTAACAACTGTGGAAAATGTATATAGTAATTAAGATATCAAGACCAAGCTAAACAGTTTTTTTTTTCTCTTTAGAGATGGGGAAAATAATAATTTTTATTTTTATTTTACAGTGGTACCTTGGTTTGCAAGCATAATTCGTTCCAGAAATGTGCTCGTAATTCAAAGCACTCGTATATCAAAGTGAATTTCCCCATAAGAAATAATAGAAACTCATATGATTCGTTCCAAAACTCAAAAATATTCGTATAAAAATGATTAATACAAAATACATAAAGTAATCGAATTTATTAATTACATTACAATTACATATTACAGTAATTGTATTGGGTAGGACGACTTTCATTGTCACTAACGGAATCACTGCTATCTGTTGACTCTTTTTCTTTTTGTGCGACTTTAACAAGGAACCTATCCAATGACGCTTGCTTTTGATTCCTTTTGAGGATTTCACGGAAATATCACATTGCATTGTCGTTAAACAGATTCATCGCTTGCACTGCCACAGTCTTACTCAGGTGGTGCTTTTCTACAAAATTTTGCACTGTTTTCCACATTTTACACACCTCCCTAGACTTCTTATAAAATCTTGCGATGGCGACCACTTGCATTCCTTGTTCGTGCTTCCCGATGATTTCCTTCTTAACTTCCAGTGTAATTATCTCCTTCTTCTTACCGCCTTCCTTTTCAACCCTTTTCTTCATTGGGGCCATTGTCGTAGTACAGTTAGTAAAGAACAGTCACTACATTTGGACACAAAATAAAAAAATGCTTTATGCGCACAAACATGGTCACAACGCTAGCACGAATGTTGACTATACGAATGAGGTATGCCGACTGAGACCGCAGATGCGAGACGATTATCCACAACCCCGAGCAACTTGTGATCATGTGACGCTCGGCAGACAAAGCATATAGGTAATACAGTATTCGTATTGCAAGATGTCGCTCGTTTATCAAGTTAAAATTTATTAAAAATTTTTGCTTGTCTTGCGAAACACTCGCAGACCAAGTTACTCGCAATCCAAGGTACCACTGTATTTGAATTTTGAAATGTTTTTCTTTCTTTTAGTCCAGATAGCTCAGTATTGTATGCCTGCACTTCACAGAAATGAGCTTGGCAATGCGTCAAGAATAGTCAATTCATGCTGGAGGGGGAGAAAAAACAAAGGATGTATGAATTGGTCACCAACACGTGAAATCACATGCTTTATATGTAAATTTTCCAACTGTTGTATAAGCAAAATAGTTACCACTTTAAGAACTAGAATCTTCATAAACGAAAAGCTAATTTTCTAACATATAATAATAAACACTCATCCCATGAAACACACTGATTACCCTAATATCAGAATGGATTCTCCTTCTTCTAACATGGGCAGAAGTTTCAAAGGGTCTCGCATCTGTGGGCATATACATTAGGTAGTGACAATGTTTTCGAGAATGGGTAGACCTGGGTGTTCATGCAATCAGAAGAGCAGGCAGGGTTTAGATGTAATTACAGTACCATTGATCATATCTACAGTCTTAAGCAAATTATAGAAAAGAAAAATGAATATAATACACCTGTCTGTTTAGCCTTTGTGGACTTTGAAAAAGCATTTGACTCCATCCAAAACTCAGCTTTCTAAAATCACTGTTAAAACTGAGAAGAGAAAAAAGTATACATAGAAACTTTGAAATATATATAGTCATGACATCTTTGGTATTAAACTGCCCATGAAAAGTGAAAATTTTCCAATAAACAGAAGAATAAGACAGAGATATACAATATCCCCCCAAACTCTTTACATCTGCCTTAGAGGAAGTTTTTCATGATTTCAGCTGGAAGAGTGAAGGAATTAAAATTAATGGAAAGATTCTAACTCATTTGTGTTTGGTTGATGATATGGTTCTCTTTGCAAAAAACACAGAAAAGCTAGAAATAAAATTAAGAGAATCAGCTCAAGTGTCCAGTCAAACTGGATTCAGAAGAGCAGAATTAAACAAAATGAAAGTAATGATGAATAACAATTTAACACCAAAAAGATTTATACTGGAAGATAGAGAAGTAGAGGAGGTATTTTTATGTTTATCTGAGACAAATCATAAAAATTACAGATGAAAAAATAGAAGAAATAAAAAGAAGGATACTGCTTGGATGGCTTTTTTGGGAGGATTAAAAATATCTTCAAAGGGATATTTCCAATTAGTCTGAAGGGGGGGGGGGACTTTTGATCAGTATGTCTTATCTGTAATCACATGTGGAAGTGAAATCTACAACTTGAGTCAAAATGTGATTCACAAATTGAAAGTTACTCAGAGAAGAAGAGAAAGGAATATGCTTGGTGATACTTAAACACAGGAAAATTTCCCACTTGATAAGACCAAGAACACAGGTATACAGGACATCATCAGTTACATTATGCATTCAAAATGGAGATGGGCTGGACATATTATAAGATATAACAACACAAAATGACCTAAATTATTGTCAGAATGGAGAACTATAGATTGCAGTCGACAAAGGAGAAGACCAATGAAAAAACAAGATGAAATTGTTAGGATTGCTGGAATGTAATGAATGAGAAAAGCTGAAAATAGAATGGAATAGAGAAATGGGGGAAGAACTTTGTCCAGCAGTGGACTGCTAAAGCTGAAGAAGAACTAGTCAAAATTGTCAAATTTCTCCCAACAAACTGATTTTTCATACCACAAAACAAGCAAAATGCAGAGAACTGACATATAAAACCCATGCAGACAGAGTTACCTACCCTATGGCCTAAGGATTATCATCTGTGATAGGCAATTGAGCCTAATATATGAAGGAGACAATGAGATAAATGAGAACATAATGAAAGAATGTGGCTGAAAATATAGGGAGATATAAATAAGATGGTGGTGAATCCAGAATGGATTTTTACAGAAAAGAACTATTCTGAGAGCAAAGTAAAGATGATGCAAACAAGAGAATGTAAATTCCTCCCACAAGAATTAGTGAGAGCACCAATGTTCAGTTCTTCAGGAGAGAGACAAATTTCTTTTTTATGTCACTCCTACCCATGAAAGGTGTACAGCCTATACTACAATAATACTATTGGTGAGTCAAGGATTTTTACAATTTTTAGTTTTTGAGTATTTTTTATTTTCTTATAATTTTTGATATAATTTGAAACCCTGCTCTAGACTAGTGCATGGAATTTTTTTAAGCTATTTTAGGCATCTACTAAGCAAGACAATGAAATTCATCGCCCACCTAAAGACGATCACATCACAAACATGAATCATGCCCATGGCAGGAACTCACAACTTGTTGGTTGGTGGGTAAGTACATTTAGCACTTGGCCAATTAGGCTAGGAAACTCCTGGAAGTTTGTGTGCTTATATAACTAAAAATATTATTATTATTATGTGATACCTCCAAGGAGTGCAAAGACTCATCGAGGGAGGGCACCTACTCTACAGCTCTTCCCACCAACTACAATGAGCTACAACTATCATCATATCTACACCAATGCCATTTACTGTCTACTAGTATTTTTCACAGACAACCACAAACATCCATGCCAAAAGGATGCGGAATTTGAACCGCATCCTTTTGGCAGAAGAGTAGATATGCTAACCACTCAGCCAAGCAGGCCGGCAATCATATGATAAGACTAGAGTTTTCATGTTAATAATTACAACTATCATAACCATAAAAATCAACCTACAATAAATGCTAATGTATTTTTATTTTATTACCTTTAATGGCTATGACTCCAGTACCATTGAATTTTTCTGAAATACCATACACTTTGGTTAAAAAGAAACTAAGAGAAACATTATGAGAACTAATAGGGTCGTGCAAATTCTTCTTACTGCTTTCAAATTTACTTTGCTTTCCACTTGACAATTTGGGCTTGGAATTACCCTTTTCTGTGGTAATAAACAAAACACAGTAAGTCATAGCTTGTTTAATTATATGAAATATGTTACTATAAAAAAAGTCAAGTTTTTCAAAATGCTTATTCCCATAGAGAAAGGAATATTGCATAAAGTTCATGTAATATGCCCTCATGAAAATAATAATAATAAACTGTTTTCAGCTACAAAGGTATACATTCTGCTCAATTATAATTCCCTTTCCTTCTCTATATTATGAAGAACACATTATTCATAAAGGAAGAAATAAACACAATATTTCAGTGTTTAATTAAATTGGTTCTCATTTTCATAAAACATAAGACACACACACACACGCACAAAATAAAGAAATGCAAGAAATGCTGTTTTTATTTTATTTTCATTTTACTTTATGAGACTGCATCCTATAAAAGACTATAACTTACAGCTCATAAGTACTGTAAGTGCACTAAAGTTCAGATAATCTGGAAACTGCTCTGGAACATGAAACTGTTTCAAGCCACTTCCGAACTCTGGGTTAGCAGAGCAGTGGTCTCAGAGTGGGTGATAAGAATCATCTAGAACCTAAAGACATTCACAAACATTCTTGTCACGGTTATCTTTACTCACAGCAAACAAAGAATATTTAAAAAAGAATCAAATATGTACAAAGGAATTTATTGGGTATGAAATCAAGATAAAATATATTAATTTTGTCATTTGTCTTAATTAAAAATGCTTTAAACACATTCTCAACTCCCCCTTCCAGGGGGGGGGAGGAGTTGAGAATAAATAAGGAGGGCTGAGCAAAGCGCTAATCATCCTTCCCTGTGAAAATTCCATGACTATGGAAACTGAGAGCCCAAGAAAGCCAATATCAGGTGTCAGGTTTGTAAGCCATCAGGATTCTTGATAACCACTATTTAAATTGGCAAGAGGATAATGCATGGATGAAGTTTCAAGGGCAAAGCTTGCAGGATCCCTTGAAACAGATGAGGTCACCACTCTCTCACCTAAACAGAAAATGTTAATTGCAACATGGAATGTTAGAACTATGTTTCAAATTGGAAAGACACAAGAAGTTATAAAGGAAAGGAAAGTATGAATGGATATTTTAGGAATAAGTGAGTTGAGATGGACAGGCTTTGGAAGAGTGAGAACTGTAGATGGTTTTCAAATATTATATTCAGGATCAGATGAAAGTCATGAAAGAGATGTGGAACTTATATTTAGTGCAGAGACTAGAAAAAGCTTGATAAATTGGAGGCACCAACATATTATGCACCAACATATTATGCCAGTCTAGTTGGCCGAGTGGTTAGCATATCTGCTCTCCAGCCAAAAGGCTGCGGGTTCGAATCCCATTGGGCATGGATGTTTGTGATTGTCTGTGAAAATACTAGTGGTGGTGGTCGGCGGTAGATGGTGTTGGTGTAGATGATGAAGATATTTGCGTTTGGTGGAGATGGAGAGTTGTAGAGTAAGTGTCCTCCCTCGATGAGTCTTTGGACTCCCTGGAGGTGTTATGTAATAATAATAATAATAATATGAGAAGGATCTTGAAGAGAAGAAGAATTTTTATGATAAGTGAAAAAAAAGTACTAAAACATGACATGATTATTCTTATGAGTGGCATTATTATTATTATTAACATCTGACCTCCATGGAGTCAGAGACTCATCATGGGAGGTACATGCTATCGCACACAATGCAGTATGTGGTTCAAAAAATGAGAATGATAACCTATTGATGGCATTTTGTGAAATTAATAATTTTGTAATAGGAAGAAGGTTATTTAAACATAAAGACATACATAAAATGACCTGGATATCACCAGATGGTAAAACCAAAACCCAGACTGATCATATTGTAATCAAGGGTAATTTTAGGAGTTCACTTTTAGATGATAAAGTAAGGCGAGGAGCTGATGTAGGATCTGATCCTTACCTAGTAACAGCCAAAATTAAATTAAAACTGCATGGGATTAAAAAAATTAGAAATCACAACAGAAGGATAAAATATGATATGTCTAAATTAAAAAGGAATGAAATTAAAAGAAATGTTTTCTTTTAGGATAAAAAATCTATTTCATATTTTGGAAAATGAGACACTAAAAAGTAAGAAAGCAGAAAGCCCAGAAAACATGATTAAAAAGCAATAGAAAAATTTTAAAATAGCATATAATGAGGTTGCAAGAGACTGTTTGGGTGCTAAGAAGGAGGTAAATGAACAAAGATTAGTTATCAGACAAGACCTGGTAACTCAGAAGAAAGGTGCGAAGTTAAAATGACATTTCAAATGCTAAATCCCAGAGCTAAAGAAATTAATTTCAGCAATTATAGACAGACAAGACAAGTCTGTCTATAATTGTCTATAAATCCTCTTACAGTCAAAAGATCTATAAGAGGATAAAAGGAATTGCATGGACAGTTTGGCAGAAGAAGCACAAAAGGCTGCAATATTAGGATATGTTAGAAAACTGTATGAGATCACAAGGAAAATATGCTCTGGAAAAAAAGAAAAAAAAAAGAAAGAAAAAAAAAAGTAAATGCTATAAGAGATAAAGATGGTTTGCTACTAACTAACTAAAGAGGATAAGATTATTAGATAATGGCAAGAACACTTTAATGAGATTTTAAATGTAGTTAACAATATAATGGAAATAATTAGAATTTTATTAATGGAAGAACCTCCCTCCTGTAACCACAGATTTAAATATTACATCAGAACTTATATCTAAAAATGAAATAAAGAATATAACAGAAAATGAAAAGTGGAAAAGCTTCAGGCAATGGCAGTATAGCAACAGAAATGCTTATGACAACTAAAGAAATTGCTGCTTATAAACTGCCTCTGATCTTTAACAATGTGCTAAAGAAATTCATTTCAGCAATTATAGACAGAAAGACAAGTCAGTTAAAGAAGCAATGATAATTATAATCATTCTAAAGAAAGGAGATCCTACTAGATATGAACACTAGAGGGGAATTAGTTTACTGTCAATATCTGCAAAACTTTTCTGTAAAATATTGATAAATAAGATGAAAAATTAAGTAGAGAAGATATTAAGGCATGCACAAACTGGTTTGAGGACAGGTGGGAGTACCGTGTATCACATTTTTACTTTAAGGGACATCACTGAACAAAGCATAGAAATTAGAAGCCCATTATACATAAATTTTATAGATTTTGCTACAGCATTTGCCAGCATGGATAGAGGAACATTTTGGTCAATTATTAGAAGCTATGGAATTCTTGATAAATATGTGAGAATAATCAAGGAAATGTATAAGGGAAGTAAAAGTTGTATTATTGCACAGCAAACAACATCTGAATGGTTTGAGATAAGATCTAGCATAAGGCAAGGCTGTGTAATGTCTGGGTTATTATTATTGCACCCTTTTGGTGCAATAATAATGTGATTTTTATAATTTTTGCATCGCTGAACTGAAGCCTTTTGGCTCTTTATTTTAGGAATTAAATGAAATCCTATGTCACAGTTAGAAGATCTAGATTATGCTTATAATATACATAGTTTTGATCATCATCATCATCCAAATACAAAGATATATAAATAAAATTGGAAGACTTGTATAAAACAGCTGAAATGGTTGGTCTTAAAATAAATATGACTAAAACAGAAGTGCTTAAACTAAACAGAAATGCCACAAAGAGATCAAAATCAATTAGCATGCGGTAGAAGAAGTTAAAAATGTTACATACTTCAGACTAAATGTAAATACTGAAATACTGGAGCCGACAAGGATATAATGCAAAAACAGACAATTGCTAATACTGGTTTTAGAAAATTAAATAATATATGGAAATCTTCAAAATATCATAATAAAACCAAAATAAAGATCTTCGATAGTAATGTTAAGGCCATATTATACAGATCAGAGACATGGAAGTTGACCAAAAAACAGGAAGCTAAATTAAATAGTTTTCAAACAAAATGTCTGCATAAAATATTAAAAACATTTTGGCCCCAACGTATAACAAAGTATGACTTTTATATGCTGACTGTACAAAAAAAGCATTACCGATGAAATTAAAAAAAAAGTAGATGAAAATGGATTGGATGCATACTGAGAATGGACAGCAGAGAGATTCCTAGAATAGTTTTGACATGGATAAAGAAGAAAAACAGAAAAGGGGAAAGCCTAAATTAATTTGGCAAAGATTTACAGAAAAGGAAAGACAAATGGCTGGCTGAAAGAGCTGGAGAGAGAAGCCAAACTGGTGGCTCAGGACAGTGGTATCTGGAAGAAACAGATCTCGGCCTTATGAGGAAGTACGTAAGTAAGTAAACTCATTCTTGAATATGAGCTTCCAGCTACATTCAAATTTAAATAAAGTAAAATTTCAAAGTATGGGGGCAGAATGATGAATTATTTGCTTTATTATGATGAAATCAGACTAACATCTGGTGGGACAAATAATGACAAACAATAGAAAGGTTTCAGACAGTACAACAATTGTAAATAAAGGCTGAATGTCAAAACTGACTGAGGTATCTGGTGGCTTGAATAATAAGTTTTTAATTTTTGAAAGAAATCTAATTTTTTTTCTTTTTTAATAAATGAACAGGACTGATCAGTATGTACACTTAAAAGATGTGAGAGAAACTTTTCTGTGTGACAGATGAGAGAAAAATACACAGAGATATTCTTTGGAGGAATATCTCTATGTATTTTTAGAAGACTGTGGAAACTATTCTACCAGAATGAGTTCTCAATTTCTCTATAAGTATCATCACCCCAACTGACAGACAATTTTCCAATAATCCTGAAAAGACAAAAATATAACCTACTTTCTTTGAACTTGAACCTGAATTAAATCACTTATTTTCTTACCAAAAAGTTTGGACAGAGTCTTATCCTTAGTAAATTTAATTTTTTTTTTTTGTCAAATTCACATCAATTGTCATTTTATGGTATGCTTTCACCCTTGTGTAACTGGAATGATAGTTTTCTCTCTCTTTATTCACTGTATGTAATGGTGGAGGATTCTCTCTTCAGTTTTTCCAACTAATGCAAATGTTCCTCAAAACTTTGTTATTTCACACACCCTCTTTCTCATATATATAATGACCTCTCACTGACCTCAAACTCCATCCACGTGACAGCACTCTCCACTCATCCTACTCCTACAACAAACTCTGCAGAGCTTAAGTATCTCAAGTTTCAAGACCATCTACAACAAGTGTCCTAAAACACAGATCCCCACACCACCTGGCAATAACAAACTAGCCACCTTTGATGCTTCCAAAACACAGTTTTATCTTTTATCTCACAAAAATGACCCTAGTTCTTCTTTTATCTTTGATAATGCTTATCTTAACAATAATGCTTATCTCAATATTTAATCTTGAGATAATGCTTATCTTAACAATATGCTTATCTCAATATTTAATCTTGAGATAATGCTTATCTCAAGATTAAATATCTCTCTTTCTGTTTTCCTGAATTGGCTCTTACTCTTAGCCTTTCCTAGTATAATCACATCACTTCTATGGCATCCTCAGCTTCCAAACTCAACAATCTTTTTCACTCAAGATGTTTTTTCATCTGTCAGGTATTCCACTGAAATACTGTTCTCACATTTGAAGTGGTGCACCTAAAACCTCTCTAAACAGCATTCAGCAAACTGTCTTCAGCCAATGTTTCATAGACAGCCGGTTTTTGCATTCTGTCTCTTCTACAGATATTTCCATCACTGTTCAGAAAAAATAGCAGCCATTATGTTCCCAATATCCAATAAATCTACAGTACCAGAAGCAACAGCTATTCAACATCCTTTTACAGTTGAACTTCTGATTCACCATTTCATCCATTTGAGTTCTGTGGGAAAGCTTTCCCATAAAGTATTTCCTTCAGCTCCTCAAAAAAAAGAATATCAATAATTACTTTGCTCTTGACTCCAGCCAAACAACACAGCATTTATTTGCTATAAGCCTTATGTGATAAACTTAATCATGTGATAAAAAAAAAAGATAATACAGCAATCCCTCAATTAGTGCGCAAAATGCATTCTTTAAAACAAACGCACTAATCGAATACAATAACCTATGGGAAAATGTATAATTTGTTCCTCAAATTAATTTTTTTAAAAAAGAATTAAGGTATGTCTCAGGGCCTAGTTAAAGGAAAACCATGAAGCTGAAAGATAATAAAACATATTCAGAATATAAATTTAATTATTCTGCTTCTTAATAAAGAATTGAGCTAACTTAGTTTGGAGGGCATTTTGTTTCTTTTTTTTCATACAACCGACGATATGGCCCTATTGCTTCTTCTACTCTTCTGCAAATTTTACTGCTTCTCTCTTCATCAGGGTCAGCCTCTAAGCATTGCTGCTTAAAAACTTTGATTGTATGAAAAACATCTTCAAATTGTTTCTGTGAAATCTCTTTTGGCTGACTATCAGTGGTTAAATTTTCTTCATATTCTTCGAGATCTTCCTGCTGTGCACCTAAATTTAGCAGGTCGGAATCATTCAATTCTTCAGAATGAGATTTAATTAACTCTTGGACGTTATCACTGAAGGGGAGAAAGAAATGAAGGACGTACGAATTGGTCGCCAACATGCAAAATCACGTGCTTTATATATAAAATTTCCCAACTGTTATACAAACAAAATAGTTACTACTTTAAAAACTACAATGATCATAAAAGAGAAGTTAATTTTCCGATGTGTAATAATAAACAACTCAACCCAGAAGATGGATTGATTACCCTATTATCGGAATGGATTCTCCTTTTTTTTTACATGAGCAGAAGTGTCAAAGGGTCTCGAATCTGTGGGCGTACTATAGCAGATGGCACAAATTTTGGCGGTAAAAATTTGGAACATTGTATACATAGCGTACATGGAAGTAGTGTGGTATGCCATTAAAAATAACTTTGTAAAATGTTTTAAATCGGTAACTAAATTATTTCATTCTGGTGAGTGATTTTTTAAAATAGTTAGACATAAAGATGTATAGATAGAAAATTTTTAAAATCTGTAACAGTTATTTTTAAGATGTATATAGGCGCACTAATCGAATTTGGGTATCGAAAAAAAAATGCTGCACTAATCTAAAACGCTCTAATGGGGGTGCACTAATTGAGGAATTACTGTATATCACTTCTAGCATTCAGCTCATATTTCTCATGTGAAATTCAGACGATGTACAAGTTTCAGATTTATTTATCGTATGGGTAAAAATACAAGAAATTAATAAGCAAAACTATACACAGATTGACAGTTTAGTTAACCAATCAACAACACTATTTGGATGTAAGTGCAGATTTCTGAAGCCTCCAGGAGAGGAGGGTGTAGGGTAGTCATCAGCGATATGATGCACACAGTCTGCACAGCACCACACATGCAAAAGGGTGACTATGAAATTCAGTAGCGGCCGGTGAAAATTTTAAGTGGGGGTGCTGCATATACAAAAAACACTTTTTTTTCCCTAATCAGTAATGAATTTATTAATAAATAAATCATATTAAAAATTGCTTTATTAAAAATATTTCATCCTCATCACGAACAAACACCGATAATAAATGTTTCGTATCAATAGCAATGACAAGTGCAAACGAATATCGGCGTTAGATCGCAGTGCATTTGTTTCGTGTAATGATAATTGAAAAAATATAATTCTTTTCATATTTTCAACAGTGACACTTGTCATAATTCAGCCTTGTATCTATTATAAATAAATAATTATATGTTATTTTAACAAAGTAAAATAAGATTTACAAAAAAATAGTTCACCACGAACACGCACCAATAATAAACGTTTCATATCTCACAGAAATAACGAGCGCAGGCATAAGATACACTGTCCAAGCGGCAGTGTATCTAATGACGTAACATGCAACGAAAGCAAACAAATATCGGCGTTAGATCGCAGGGCATTTGTTTTGTGTAACGATAATTGAAAAATATTATTATTTTCATATTTTCAACAGTGACACTCATCATAATTCAGCCTTGTATCTATAATAAATAATTAATTATATGTTATTTTAACAAAATAAAATAAGATTTACAAAAAATAGTTCACCAGGCAGGCAGGCACACACACACACACACACACACACACACACACACACACCAATAATAAACGTTTCATATCTCACAGAAATAAGGCGCGTAAGCTTACTAAAAATACACCGCCGTTTGAGCAGTTACAGTTTGGGAATGACATAACATGCAATGACAAGAGCAAAAGAAAATATCAGCGTTAGATCGCTGTGCATTTGTTTCATAATCTAAAGCGTTAATCGAACAATTCCAATTATTAACTATTCAATCAATGTCAAAACATAAGCTGTAACTATTAACATGTTGTACTGCATTTATATAATGTTGTAAGCATTGTTATTATTTATAAACACAAACAAAATTTAATTTTTTCATTTTTTCCTTGGGGGGGTACTGCAGTGTCGCAGTGCTTATATACGGGCTGCCACTGGTGAAATTCCTGACAGATGTAGTAAGTGGGCAGAGCAGCTTTATCCAATCCTAAATCTAAAGTTTAGCTGACTTCAGAGGCATCAAGGTAGACTAAATTCGAAGGTTTGACAGTTGGATGTGATCCCCATCTGTGATCAGCCAGATGGGAGATATGAAGGTAAGGCAGTGAGTTGGTGGTAGAGAGATATCTTGATGTATGGGAAGGCTGATGTTATTTCTGATTTTATTTCTTTGATAGCTTCTTTTCTTCTGAAGCATGGAGGAGTGATGTGGGAAAAAACAGGCAACCATGGGAGAGGAGTAGACCTTAAAGTACCAAAGATGGTTCTCATTGTTATGTGGTGACTTCAGCTCCAAACTGGCAAGATGCAACTGGAAAGATCAGAATCAGGGCTGTTGTTCTAATAGTTGAAGCCCTACAACTTCAAGTTGTGCCTGTGAGCTTGTCTATGGTATTGTTCCTCGTAGAATTCTTTAACTTAGTTTTTTCCAAATATTGTCAAGTATGTTAGGCTGGAACTGAGTGTGATACAGGGCAGCAAGAATTGCTGTCATGAATTAAGAGTCCCATTGCAGAAGTTTATTTTTAGTTTTCTACGAGCCTTGTGGTTAGTTAGGCAGAAAACTAAAACAACAGTTTTGCTGGAATTAGGAGATACTCCTCAGGTTTCAAAGTAGTTTTGCAGTAAGTTGAGATCTTTGCTCAGTGATTTTTCAAGGCTTTTAAGTAGCAACTGCGATGTCATCAGCATACACTTTCAATTGGCTGTTGGAAGGATGTCACTTTTTTGTGTATGAGTTGAACAGAGATTATTATTATCATTGATTATTACCACTCATCTTATGTTCACTCCATGATGCCTTTTTTTCTCTGTACTGCATGCAGTATCATCAACAGGGTGTACCATAGAGGCAGCCTGCCTCATGGTGCGGCTTAATAAGGGCACTTGTTCAGCATATTGTGGTAGGTACCGTCGCAATGCTAACAATTCCTGTTGGCATAGCAAGTGCAGAAAGAAGTTTTTCGAAGCTTAAACTGATTAAAAATTATTTGCAAACAGCAATGACCCAAGAAAGATTGGTTGGTCTAGCAACTATATTGATAGAAGCAGACATAGCTTATAATTTAAATTTAGAAGAGCTTATAAACAGTTTTATTGTGTGCCCTGTAGAGCAAACATTTAATTAATATTATTATGTAATCGTTTTGCATTAATGTTTCTCTTGTAATAAAAACAAAATAGCAACTGAAGATTTTCTTACATTTTTGTCTTATAATCCATCAGGGGTGATATTTAATTGTTTGTCTCAGGGCACAATCTAATCTGCCGACGGCCCTGACTGCATACTTAATCTCTTTATTCATCCATTTCACACCTACCTTATTTAACCTTCTGGCCTTTGGAATACATTTAGACATTGCTTCTACAGTTTTTGAATATCGCCCAAGTATTTGATTACCATCCAACTCCTCATTCCAGGCAACAGCTGCAAGCTGTCTCCTGGGCTTCTCCTAATCACCAGCCTTGTAGTTCCACATGTACGATTTTCTCACGTGACTGGCAACCATCCAGCTAATCACTTCAGGGTCACTCTCACCAAGTGGATGGAGATTGACATATCATTAATAATAACATCCTCTGATAAGATGATCAAATCCAAGACCGTCAGTCCTCGTGTGCCCTTTGTTACATATTGCCTGGTGTAGTTGTCCCTCAAAATCTCGAGAACTCATTTTCTTTACTTCTGGTTGCTATCTAGTCATCCCAATCTATATTGTCGTAAATAAAATTTCTCATAATGATCATCCTTTTCCCATTTTCTTGGCTAATTTTCTTATACATTTCCTGGTCACTACCCATCACATTTACCAGGTCTATAACAACATACAATGAAGTATTTCATTCTATTCACCTCTATCTCACACCATACTAAGAGTGTGGTCAGTGAAAAAATGGTTAATGCACTTAAGACACAGTATGATCAGCTCAGTGTGTGTGTGTGTGTGTGTGTGTGTGGGTGGGTGGGTGGGTGGGTGTGTGAGAGAGAGAGAGAGAGACAACAGAACTTCCCATGACAAGTCTTTTGATTTCATGGATGGTCTGAGATTAGGATTATAATAACAATAAAAATTTGATCAAGACCACCCCCTCATTTGGCCTCAATCTTGTATTTCAAAGTTCTCTTTCTCAAGTTTTCTTAGCTTCTTCTCAAGTATGCTTGCATAAATCTCACTGAGACATTTGCTAAGGAAATTAAACATTAATTATTTAACAGGAATGTGGCGGTCGTGTTTAGTTAGGCTAGAAAACATGTTTTTAAATTTAAATATAGTGTGGCTTTTTGTCTCAAATTGTGCTGCAGTTGTGCATCTGTTAGATATAAGTGTCCTTCAGTGGTTTTATTGTTTGGAACTGTGTTGTATATATTGTGTTTTTGCTGCCGTTTGTTTCACTACTTCAATGTGTAAAGATGGCGTCCAACAAGAAATGTACGTCGGCGGCATGCAGGACTTCTACTTTTTACATGAAAGGCTGTCTCAGTGTTAGATTTTTCGCAATGGATGCGTTGCAGAAACTGCTACATGTATGCGCTGAAGAATGTGAGGGATCTGTGGTCAGTCTGGCTAAATGAGAAGAACGAAAATGTCGACGTATGTGAGAAGTATTGGGATAGGCTGGAGTGTTTAGGAATGGAAGCTGGCATGAACCGTAGCGGAAGAACTTCAGCAGGAGTTCATGAAAATGAAAAACGACCTTCATCTTCTTCATGAGGAAGTGGAAATGCTCGGTAAGGAGATACTGGAAGTTAAAACTGAGTTTAATGTGTTAAACAGAGAAATTAGGACTATAGAGATTACTTTAGCTGAAGTAACTAGAAGAGGATTACGTATGGGTGAGTCTTTGGTGAATGATGCAGTAATAAATAGTATGGGAGTGATTGGGAGTCAACAAAACAAAACCACAAGAGGTCTAGAAGAAACAAGATGTCGTGAGAGTGGGGGGGGGGGTAAGAAAGAGCGTTGAGTAATGAAACTGGGAGAGTCATGCTGAATAGTGTAGAAAATGAGTCCATGAATGATGCTTGTGTGGACTTGTTGAATGAAGTTAAGAGTGGTAAGATATATAGTGATTCTATGATTAAGGGTAAGGAGAGTGGTATGCCTGAGGAGTGCTTGGCTGGTGGAACAATAGAGAGAGAGAGTGGCTTTAGCAATAAAGGGAGGGCATGAAGCAGACAAGATGATAGTTATGGTGAGTACAAATGACCTGAATGGTGGTACAAATTGGGTAGCAAAAGATTTAAGAACATTGTTAGATATTGTGAAGAGGAAAAGTGTCAATGGGAGGATAATGTGTGTGCTGCCTCGTTTTGACAATTACAAGTTAAGTAGACGAGCAAGAATGTGCAAAAAAAGAAGTCTGGAATTTGTTGATGTTTGGCGTGTGTTTGAAGGAAAAAGACAGTTGTATCTAGAGATGGGCTGCATCTGAACATGGAAGGACATAAGCGGTTGAAGAAGTTACTGTTTTCTGAACAAGTTGAAGTAATTGGGCAGGGAAACTAATATTGAAAAGGTTGAGTGCAAGAGAGAGAAACTTTAGCACTGATTGTATATTTATTGATCCTTATTCGCAGAATAAATTGCAGAAGAGAGGGGGATAAAAATCAGCATGGGACTACTGTTAGTGACATTAGTGACTTATATATCAGTTCTAAAGCCAGTACAAGAACTAGAGGGAATCTGCAATTTTTGAATACCAATGCAAGAAGCATTCGAAATAAGAGGAAGAATTTTTGGCATTAGTCAGTACAATCTCACCAAAAGTTGTAGGCATTAGTGAAACTTGGCTGTCAGTAGATGTGGTCACTGGAATTGAATGTGATGGGTATAGTATTTTTAGGGAGGAGAGAGAAGATAGAACAGGGGAAGGAGTACTGTTGATGATAGCTGATGTGTTGCAGCCAAAGAAAGTAGTATATCAAGATGATAGACATGTGAATGTGAGTTCATTTGAGGCGGTCTGGTGCGAAATAGTGACCAATGCAACCAAATATACAGTTGAATGCTGCTATATGCCAGGGAGAACAGGGGAAGATATTAAATTCATGCATCAGCAAATTAGTGCAATGAGTGCAGGTTTAGTGATTATTATGGGGGATTTTAATTATGGTGATATCAATTGGAAGGAAGAAATATCATGTAGCAAAAAGGAAATGGAGTTCATACATCTTCTATGAGATAATTACTTGAAACAGCACATAACTGAAGGGACACGTGGTGTGAGAGTGCTGGATCTGGTTATTGGTTCAGAGGATATATGCATAAGTAATGTGTCCTCGTTACCTCCAATTGGTGAAAGCGATCATGTGGTATTGACTTGGGAGTAGGGCTGAGCCGTGCAGTTGTGCAGATTGTGCGCCGCACAAGGGCGCTTTAAGATAGGGCCGCCATTTCACCATGGGAAATAATAAAAAAATATATAAATTTTCTTATTCTTGTATTATATCATTTAACGTGAAACGTTATCAATATTACCACAGATTTTATTTCACAGAGTAAGCATCGACTCAGAGAAAATTTTATAAATATTTTTGATTGTTTATTATATTTTTAGTGGAAATTGTTAGTTTAAGACAGACTGTGAATTCATTCTTACGCTATGCTTTGCCCAGTACTGTCGAGAGGGAGCAGCATAGAGGCAGCCTGCCTCACGGCGCTGCTTAATAAGGGCACTCGTTCAGCCGTATTACGGCAACAAGATATTTTACAAAAATACAGCGTTTAGTTTAGCAAATAAAAAAGGTGCCAGTTCCCATTGACAGTTAAATATGTGCTTATCATATTTTATTAATAAAAAAATTATAGTCATACATACTAAAACTAAACATTTTAGAATCCACTTATTAGATACTTAAGGAAACAACCCATAAAGTATCATACGATGTGAATTTCATAAACTTTTATAGTCTATATATATATATATATTAAATTATATTATGCATGAATTCTTCTACTCAAATTATGAGTCTCTATCGCCCCAAATTTCACATTTGAGCGATAATTCACTCCCTGCAGTAAACAATAGGCCATCCCCAACAGCCATTATACTGCAGAAACACGAAATCCAATTAGTTTTATCATGTCACTGGATAAGGTTCACATACATCATTTGCAGACTGTGTAATATATTTCTCAACAAATAGTGCAATTACAGACAACTGGTAATATAAACACTAACTAATGAATCACATCCTCCCCCCAACAGAAACTGCTATATACAGCAGGTGCAACATATGGTTTTGCTTGACACAACCCCCCCCCCACGTCATCAATGTGTTGAAACTAAGAAATATATAGTGAATGCATTTCAGATATTATGGAAATCGGTTTAAGAGAATTAGCATTTCAATTCAATCGTCAGCTTGTTTTGTTTGGGTAACGTGATCTTTTGCTAATATCGCACCAATCATATGCACTTCTTAATAGTTGCTTTTTCTCTACTGGCCTACAATCGCACACATCTTTCACTTCACATTGGTAATTTGTCAAGGATTGTTCATCTTAAATTACTGGTAATTTTTGCTTGATATAATGGGATAGAAGATGACTCTATTTGGGTAGATAACTTTGATTGCACACAAGGAAACCGCTCTTGAGGACAGAAGAAGTGATGGAGAATAGAAGCTTCTTGGTAAGTCATACCCATTTTCAGTTTTTTTTCCTGAAAACTTTAGTTTCCGAAAATCCCTGCATATATCTCGCAGCACGATTTTTTAGCTTTAACTTTGGGAAAAAAGTGCGAGTTATAGTCGAGTAAATACAGTAAATTTTTTTAGCTTTCAAATTGTTAAGTATGGATCATTGGTTAAAGACTGGATTTATAAAATGCACAAAAGAGAGTAATATAGCAGATATAGAAATAAGAAATTTCATTCCTATCATTGGTGATAAATTATTTATATTAAGTAAAAATGTATAGTATCTTTATAAATTTTGTTCTATTAAAAATAAATCATATTTTTTTTGTTTAAATGTACATCTAAATTCAAATAAAACAGACATTTACAAAAAAATATATTTCATTGTATGAAATATATTTTTATTTATTATTATTATCATTATTTTGATAAGGGTATTTTGAAAAGGTACTTCGTAATAATGAAAATTAAAGAAGGGGGGTACACGGATATCTGAAGTTTCAGAACACTGATCTATCCAAAAATATTTAGTCTGAAACATAGGTGTACATTACGATGTTCGTTTTTTCTTAAATTCTGCTTTGAATATGGATAGACGAAATAGCATCTATCCAAATACGCACTTCTTACAATTTTTTCAGAGTCATTTCAATTTTGAATGTGAAACATATTGAGTGTATTGTATATTCTGTGTTTAAGTGATTGGGCAATTTTTGACTTTGATTTTAATTGCATACTTATTTTTTGGATTTTTGATAGACAAATAAAATTTTATAGGTAATAGTTTATAAATTATAAAAATATTAATCAGCTGAGGGACCATAGCTAAAAATCCCGTACATATGTGGGTAGACTATCGGCGCATCAGGCTGATGCGGCTCGAATTAAATTAATAAACATAGGTTATTTATGAGCTATAAAACCCTTTAGATCAGGGGTTCCCAACCTTTTTGTTTCCTAGAGCACATTCTAAAATACTGATAGGGCAATGAGCACCATCTATTTTTTCAAGCAAATTTTTTGAATTCTTTTGTTAAATGAATACATACAAAGTTTACATTATAATCAAATGTTTTATTACTTAAAAGTTTACATTATATAAAAATTTAAATATATATATGTAAGTTAGTGTGATCTTTGGCATTGCATTTCATTGGCCAGTGCTTCATAATTAGGAGAATATGATGATATTCCAGTTCTTAAACTGGAATGAACAACTTCGAATGCGCATCTACTTTACATTGTATGCGTTTAATACTCATGTGTTATTAAAGCATGCGTCATATAGCATGCCATGAATTGTTGCATGATTATTTCAAACTATACGGCACACGGTTGAACTGCAGTGAGCATACACAAATTGGTCGACAGGCGCCATGGTGCCCACAGGCATAGGGTTGGGAACCCCTGCTTTAGATGATCTAAGTTTGTTTACATATACTGCAATTGGCCCTTTCTTGATACTTTTTTGGTGTATTTTTGCATCATTTCATTTTGTGCATTACAGTGTTACTGTGCAGTTGCCTTTTGTTTTATAAAATATATTTATTGTTGTTTAGTAAATTTTTTGTGAATTTGGATTATTATTCACGTAAAGTAAGTACATCTATTATATTTTTGCTAAGTTTGAACATCAGTTAAATTGTTTCATTTTAGTTAATTATTTTACTTTGAAAACAAAAGATTTTAATGTCATGTTGAGTAGACGTCAAGAAAATAAATAATTTTCAATAAGAGATTTATTTATATATTTGTTCTTGTTCTGGTTGGAAGACATTGGGATTGGGGTCCTTTTACTAATTTCTTTAACCACCTTACCGGCCGTTGTGGATCAAATACGCATCCGCATACGCTTCGTATCCATCATATGTTTCATTGTTATAACAATGGTATTACAATTTTAATAAGCACTTCGCATCCATGATAAAGGGAACATCTATAGACGTCTTGGCCGGTAGCGTGGTTAATAAATAATTTTAATATTCTAGAAATTTCTGAATTATTAAACAATTACCAGAATGCAAAAAAATATTAAATAAATATCACTGAGAAATCAATCAGTGGCTAATATCTCTGCATGTTAATTTTCAAAAAATACCTAAAATGTAAGCATATTTAATTATTCAAAACTATTAATTATTCAAAACTATTAATTATTAATTATTCAAATTCTGTAATAAATAAAAAATAGTCAGTCTTGGGCCATTCACCTTAAAAATAATAGTCGGTTAGGGATAAAAAATAAGTTTAAGGGAAAATTTCAGAAATATTACAACTTTTAACACTCTTCTTAATTTGAAGTCTAACCAAGTGTGTTAACCCCCCAGATGTCGGGAAAAAGCCAAATAAGTTATTTGGTGCACAAAAGAGGAAAAGACAATTGCAACGAGTACAACTGGAACATAAATTGGCTGGATCGCTGAATAAATTTTTAACTTCAGGACCACATAAAAAACGAAGAACAGAAAGTTCTGACGAAGCAAGTACTCCGTGTAGCTCTACTACAGAAAAAGAGAGGACACAAGATAACTATGAAGAAACAAATGTTACATGAGAAAATGAAACTGGCCTGACTGGACTATTTACAGAAATTGCAGCAGAAGAAATATTGGATTCTGATTCAGCGAAACACAAAACTTCAAATTAAACTTCAAATTTTAATGTTAATGATCCAGGTACTTGTCCGAATCATATAACTACCAAAGTTAGAGATTGTATTAATTAGTTGAGCATTGCCCGCATCAAGAGTTAATAAAGAATTTCCCAAAGATGAATCTGGCCGCAAGTTTTCCGATTCATACTATTATCGAACTTTAGTAAATGGAGAAAAACTTTTACGAAGTTATTTAATTTATTCAGAATCGCGAAATTCGGTTTCTGTTATTATTGCAAAATATTTGGTAGACAAAATTCCCAACTTACTAATGAATATGGTTGTAAAGATTGGCAACATTTGAGTCATATACTAAAAATACACGAGACAAGTTCCGCGCACATTAAAAACTGTTCAAAATACAGCGAACTTAAAATGTCATTGATTAAGAAATGCATTATTGATTGCACACAACAAAGATTACAAAAAACTGAGAAAAAATATTGGCAATCTGTTATAGAACGGTTAATCTACATAATTCAATATTTATCAATACAGTGTATAGCTTTTAGAGGGCTTTCACAAAAACTTTTTGAAAATGATAAAGGCAATTTTTTAAAGTTAGTAGAAACTGTCGCTAAATTTCATTCAATAATGGCAGAACACATGCATCGCATCCAAACATCACAAAAAAGGAACATTGCTCATTATTTAGATGATAAAATACAAAATGAAATCATCCGTATAATTTCTGACGCTATAAAACAAAAAATTTTAGAAATGGTTAAAGAGGCAAAATATTATTCATTAATTCTTGACACTACTCCGGATATAAGCTACACAGAACAATTATCTATTGTTATTAGATTTGTTATTCAAAATAAAGATACAAATGTAGCAGAAATTCATCAACAATTTTGGGTTTTCAATCTGTAGAAGATATCACTGGGCAAGAACTGTTTCAATTTATAAAAAAATTATTTAAAATTATTGAATATTAACATTTTGGATTTACATGCCCAAGATTATTTTCCATGTCGATTTGGAAAAGGCATATGACAAGGTGCCAAGAGAGAAGCTATTCAATACGCTGCAGTTGGATTTACATGCCCAAGATTATTTTCCATGTCGATTTGGAAAAGGCATATGACAAGGTGCCAAGAGAGAAGCTATTCAATACGCTGCAGTTATATGGTGTCAATGGGGCATTATATCAAGCAATACTTAGTCTTTATTGAGTTGTAAGTCAGCAGTTAGAATTGAAGGAAGTACAGGAAGATGGTTTAATGTTAAATCTGGTGTGAGACAAGGATGTACATTATCCCCTGTGTTATTCATTGTCTATATGGATCACATTATGAAGGAAAGTGGTATTAAACATGATATCAAAATTGGAGATGTTAATGTCAGCTCTTTGCTTTATGCGGATGATGTTATACTTCTAAATAAATCCGCTACAAGTCTGCAAAATTCTCTGACTAAATTGAATAGCTGTTGTAATAGATATAGTATGAGGTCAGCAATAAAAAGACAAAGACAATGAAAACAGGCAGAATCATTGAAAATGTCAACTGTGTTGTGAATGGAGAACCTGTGGAACAAGTAAAACATTTCAGCTACTTAGGCACGATTTTTACTGAAGATGGTAAATTAAATATAGAAATAGACAAAAGAATCAGCAAAGCTGGTATGGTGGGAAGTCAATTGAATAAATTCATATGGAATAAGAGAGAAATTAGTCGGAACACTAAGCTGTATACAAGAAAGTGTTCAAACCAGTTTAAACTTATGGATCTGAGAGCTGGGTCAGAAGTAAAACACTTGACCAAAGACTAGAGACTGCAGATATGAGAATCCTGAGAAAGATTAGAGGCTTGAACAGATGGCATCAATGGCAATATCATATGAAAAATGAGAATATTAGGAAAGAACTTGACATTGTCAGCATCCAGGAATGCATTAGCAGAGCTAATCTCAGGTGGTATGGTCACTTAAATAGAATGGGAGAGGAAATATTAGCAAAACAAGTGTTCTCTGCCAGGTTGGCAGGAAAACGACCCAGAGAAAGACCAAGATATAGGTGGATTGATACGGTACAAAGGGCCTTAGACAATAGAAATATAAGATCTGATAATGTTGGAATCTTGACAAGTAACAGACTGATTTGGAGGAAAATTGTAGATAGGAAGTTAGTAATGATGCAATTTTTTCATGTAGTACTGTCATATCCTGTACACCCCTTGAGGGTACATGGCAGGAATTTGATGATGATGACGATGATGTAATTTTTGTTTATATATATATATTCTGTTGTATTTATATATTAAGGAATAAACATTTATGAAAATTTTTATTATTAAAAATTCCTTATTAATATATTTCAGTGATTACAATGTTCTACTACTGTTAAATAAAATTTATTTTTGTGTAGGCATATAAACTGTTTTGTACTTTTAAAAAAGTAAAATTTTTCGCAAAAGTTTTTCATGGAAACCTATTTTATGGGGGGCGATAAAAAAAATTTTGCACATGGGCGCCTCCTACCCACGGTGCAGCCTTGCTTGGGAGGTTGCAAAATCTGTGGATTTTTCTGTTAAGAAGGGGCATATACGAAACTACAGGTTAGACAATTATAACAAGCTTCGGAGTGAGCTTGAAGCCATCCCCATGGCAGAACATATTGCAGGGGAAAGATGTTAGCAGTGCATAGGATAAAATCAGCGGGTATCTGAGGAAAGCAATATCAGATTGTGTGCCCATGGTCAGAAAGTCAAACAAGGTAGGCGTTAGATGGATGAGCAGTAGTATCAAGCTTGATCTGCAAAAAAAGAAAATGTTATGGAGAATTTACAAGGAGAAAGGCGATCAGTACACCCATGAGCAGTACAAGGCTCAAGCTATAAAGCTTACCAGCATAGTAAGAAAAGCTAAATCAGATGATGAGAAGACCTTAGCCAAAGAGATCAAGGGTAATCCCAAAGAGTTCTTCCGCTATGTGGCAAGTAAAAGGAAGAATGACTTCGGAAGGATAACTTTAGCGGGTGCTGATGGTATTGAGGTGACAAAATTATATGTAATAGTCGAGTTACTGAGTGATCACTTTTCAAAAGTCTATCACCCAAGTGAGGATAAGCTCTGTACCTGTAGCAATAACTAATGTGAGAATTGAAGCTAAGAAATCAGAGGTATTTAATATATTGCAAAATTTAAATGCGAACACTGCTGTAAGTTTAGATGGAATATCAGCTCGGATGTTGCGTGAATGTGTAAATGAAGTGTCAACCCCTCTTACTCGGATATTTGATTTAAGTTTGAACTCTGGTATGGTCCCTAAGGAGTGGAAGTTAGGCAAAGTGGTTCCTTTGCATAAGAGTGGCTCTAAAATTGTGATAGTTAATTACAGACCAATCACCATCTCAGGAGTAGTGGTAAAAGTATTGGAAAAGTTGGTTAAAGACAAAATTCAAGAATGGGTGGATCAGGATATGATACTCTATAGAGGCCAACATGGTTTTGTTAAAGGTAGATCCTGCCTTGGTAATCTATTAACTTTTCATAATAGAATGACATCTGAGTTGGACAAAGGAACTGGCTACACAGTGGTACTTCTGGATTTTGCTAAGGCTTTTGACAGGATACCCCATAGAACACTGTTATGTTATGCAAATTGGAGCAGATGGGAATGGATACTAAATTGGTGATATAGATAGGAGAATGGCTCAGCTCAGAGAGAGATACCAGAAGGTGGTGTATGGAGGAGCTGAGTCCAGGATGAAGCAGGTGACCAGTGGTGTGTCTCAGGGCTCTGTGGTTGGGCCATTGTTGTTTAATTTGTATATAAACGATATAGGAAATTGCTAAAAGGGAGATATTCAGTTGTTTGCTGATGATGCAAAGTTGGGTGGTGCAATAAAAAATCAAGCTGATGTTGAAAGTTTGCAAGATGATTTAAATTAGTTGGTGGGCAAAAGGTAATGGATGTAAGTTCAATGTGGAAAAGTGTAAAGTCATGCATTTTAGGATTAAAAGATTACCAGCTGTGTACTACATTGATGGAAAGGTACTCCAAGAGATTGATGAAGCTAGGGACTTAGGGGTGTTGGTAGATAGGGAGATGAAGTTCAGGGGACACATTGCTAATGTGTCCAAGATTGCACATAGGATTACTTGGTTGTTGAGGAATACACTGACATCCAGAGATAAAGAGGCTATTATTCCCCTTTATAAAGCGTTGATACTTCCACATTTGGATTACTGTGCTCAGGTCTGGTCACTTGGATTCCTTGGAGATGAGGAGGCTGTGGAGAGGGTTCAGAGAAGAGTGACTAAGTTGGTGAGAGATGTAAAAATGCTCACTACATTGATAGATTGAGAGCTTGTGGATTGCAGAGGTTGGTTGATAGGCGGAGAAGAGGGGATATGATAGAAACATTTAAATTACTGAAAGGTTTTTATAGGATTGATGCAGGGGAAATGTTTCAGCTGTGTGATAGTGATGGAAGAACAAGAGGTCATCCCTGGAAATTAAAGAAGAGTGTGGTTAACAAGAGTGTCAAAACAAGGTTTTTTTTTGCCTGGAGGGTGGTGAATGAGTGGAATTCATTGCCTGACTTAGTTGTGAGCACTTCGTCTGTAAATTAATTCAAGAAGAGATATGACAAATATTGTTTTGCTAGTTTGGGTCTCTCGCGATGAGTCTACTGACGCCATGGAGACACCTGTAATAATAATAATAATAATAATAATAATAATTAAACAGTGCAGTAACTGTAAAATTCCTATACCTCTATATTTAATCATTAATCATAATCTGGTTGAATATCATCTATTCCAGCTGTCTTTCCACATTTCAAGTATTTAATTGCTTTTATCTACCTGCAGTATTGATATGTTACATTATGTTGTTTGCCAGCCTCAATGGCTGAGTACATAGCATGTCTGTTTCTCACCCAACAGGCTGCAGACTTGAATCCTATTGGATGTTGTGACCATCTTTATGGAAAGGAAAAGATGATGAATATCATCACCTCGTGTGAGACTACCATTCCACTGAAGGATTGAATTGGCTTAAAAAGGTTTCAGATTTGGCCTTCTAAAGCAGGGTTTCTAGAATATGTATTATATTAATTATATATATAATTAATAAAAACAGAAAAAAATCCTTAGATTCACAGCCTTTGTCTCCTAAAAACAACACCAACAACAAAAAAAATGTACTCTTGAAAATTTTCTCTCTCTCTGTCTGTACTTTCAAGTTGGATAATATATTTGACAAAACTACAATGTCTACAATTTCTGCTTCAATAATGTTTTTCTTTCAGAAAAATTTGCTGCCCAGTAGCACCAGAAATAGTAACCAGGAGCACTGGTTCCTATTTCTAATCGACTAAGCAATTAAGGCAATGCCTAAAAGCAGCAAGTTTGGAGGGTGGCAAAAACCAGAACTGTATTGCAACAATAAAAACACTGTTTGTTTTTTTTTTTTTTTTTTATATAGTTGCAATAGGGTTTTTTTTTCACATTTTTTTTTTTAATTTAGAGATGGCATGTATCCTAACAATGGTCCTGATGATTACACAACTTTACTAGAAACAACAGTCATTAAAAGCAATAAAATGTACAATACAAAGATGAAGATTTTGAAACCAATAATGAAACCGTATTTTTACTGTTTTCACCTAATTATGAAGATACCGCTGGTTTTTTTTGTTTTTTTTTAGGTTCAGCCCATACACGAGACGTTGGTTGATCAACACCTATTGTACATTATTGTACATTAGCACCATACATGAGTAGTGGGTTGGGAAAGAAGGAACTTGTTTACATTTGATTTAAAAGCCTGTATGTTGTATTCCTTGGGAAACAAAATACAGAGAAAACTGTTTTCATACAATACAGCAGTTACAGAGATTATTATTATTATTCAGGCCTCCATGAAGTCAAAAGACTCATCGCGGGAGGTCCCTCCTAGGAAACAAAAAGTCTATCGAGACTCATCGAGGGGGAGGGCCCCCCCCCCTAAGAAACACAAAGTCTATCATACCACTCCTTGAACTCATTGACCATTCTCGCTTTCCCCATTCCATCAGGCAATGCATTCCATGGTTCAACCACCTTCCATGCAAAGAAACCACTCCTCACCCTCTTGCTCACAGTTTCCTTTCATAACTTCTAGGGATGGCCTCTTGTCATCACTCCTTCCTGCTGTTCAACCAAGCAAAAGAACTCCCCAGCGTCAACCTGTAACCACCTCTCAACAGTTTAAAAGTCTCAATCATATCACCTCTCCTTCTTCTATCCACCAAACTCTGCAGTCCACATTCCCTCAGCCAATCTTCATAACTATCATTGTACAGTCCTGAAACCATCTTTGTTATCGCCACGTACATGTAGGCACTACAACACAGTAACTGAGAATGAAGTGATGAAGCTATTGTTCTCCTAAAAGTCCTGATGGTGCCCTCTTGCGGGTTAAGTAGGTGTTCTTGGCCGTTGGGCTGAAGGTCTGCTGATGTATTCTCATACATCCAAATTTGTTCAGGTTTGGAGAAATTCTTAGAGCTAAGGCTGATTCCATGAATAGTCTATCCAATTTGTATTTGCTACGGTGTATTACTTTAGCATTCTTCCACCGTATTTTGTGGAAGAACGCTAAAATAACTCAGAGCATAGTCTGCAAGACCAGAGTGGCTGTACTTGTGAAACCAGAGGTAGTCCTTGTGTTCCAAAATTCTGATATTCGCTGTCCTGCCTGTTTGGCCAAAGTAAGACTGTTTACAGCTGCAAGGAACCTGGTATACACCAGGTAGGCCTTTAGTGGAGTAGATAAGGGATGCCAATTTTCTGTATGGTCAGTAACAGGAGGTCAAGTCATGTTTTTTTAAGATTTTGGTAATTTTTTTTGAGGTGCCTCGGATGTAGGGAATGGTGATGGATTTAGAGTAATCCTTGTTGCGAAGGGGGGGGGGGATTGTGGTTTGTTGGTTTCAATATTTTTTCAGATTTTTTTTTGGGGGGGGGGGAGTAGCCATTGGCTGAGAAAGTGCTGAGGATGTGATTTAGTTCAGTGTTTTAGGGCCTTGTCACTAGGACAGATTAGTTTAGCCCTGTGCAGTGTTTTCACCACTCAATATTGTTGTGGGGGGGGGGATTGTTGGTGAATGTACCTGTCTGAATAGGTGGATTTTCTATAAACTGAGAAAACCAAGGTTCCATCAGACTGGCGGGTGACTAGTATGTCTAGGAAAGGGAGGCTATTGTTTTCCTCTTTTTCCAGAGTGAACGTGATTCTGGGGTGCTGGTTGTTTAAGTGTGTTAAGAAGGAGAGGAGTGTATCAGAGCCATGTGGCCAAATAGCGAACACATCATCATCAATGTTGCGAAGTCAAATGGTTCGTTTTTGTGGGGCAGATGTTAAGGCTTTTTCTTCAAAGGTCTCCATAAAGAAATTGGCCAAGGGTGAGGTGAGTGGTGAACCCATGGCTGTCTCCTCCATTTGTTTGTAGAATTTTCCCTGCCAAACGAAATAGCCCGAGTTCATTGTGAACTAAAATGGCCTGAGATATTGGGAGAAAATTTAGCTTGGATTACCTCTAAAGTTTCCTTGAGTGGGACATTTCTGAATAAGGAGGAGACGTCAAAGCTGATCATTATGTCAGTATGTTGGAGCATAAGGTTTTCTATGCTGGCTTTGAAGTGGGTTGAGTTTTTTTATGTGTGATGGTGTGTTGCCAGTATAGTGTGCGAGCGCCTTTGGGCAAATGTTTAGCTAATTTTTTACTAAATTCTCGTGGAAAGGCTTAGACGTTGGTTATGCATTTTTTACTAAATAATTTAAGGAAATTACAACGTCAACCAGGATATACATTAAAATAAATTTTAATATACTTCAACATTTCAGCAACGTCACGTTGCTATTTTCAAGAAACTTAAGAACAAGACACATGCATTCAGGCACAACAAAACAGTAAGTGAGGAAGAAGCAGGAAGCTATTATTTCTCCTAAAGTCCTGATGGTGCCCCCTAGCAGACAATGTTGGTATTCTTGGGTGATTGGGCTGAAGGTTTTCTGAAGTAGGTTTCCCAAATTTGAAGCAGTCTCATGCAGCCAAATTTGTTGAGGTTTGGATTGTTTCTTAGAGCTGAAGCTGATTCCATGAAAAGCCTTTCATATTTGTATTTACTACGATGTATTATCATGGCTTTTTTCCCACTGTATTCTATGGCAGGTATCCAGCGCATGGTCAGCAAGACCAGAGTGGCTGTATTGGTGAAACCAGATGTAGTCCTTGTGTCCTGAAATTCTGATATTTGCTGTCCTGCCTGTTTGGCCAAAGTAGGACAGCATACAGCTGCAAAGGACCTGGTATACACCAGGTAGGTCTGGGGGGGGGGGAGGTTGGTCTTTAGTAGAGCACATAAAGGATGCCAATTTTTTATATGGTCTGTAACAAGAAGTTAAGTCATGTTTTTTTAGGATTTTTGTAATTTTTTCGAGGTGCCTTGGATATAGGGTATGGTGATGGATTTAGAGTAATCCTTGTTGTGTGTGTGTGGGGGGGGGGGGTTGTAGTTTACTGGTTTAAATATTTTTTGGATTTTTTGGGGGGATAGCCATTGGCTGAGAAAGTGTTGAGAATGTGGTTTAGTTCTGTGGTTAGGGCATTGTCATTTGAACAGATAAGTTCAAATTAGCCCTGTTGTGTAGTGTCTTAATGACTCCATATTGTTGCGAGGAGAGGTGGTGGGATTGTTGGTGAATTTATCTGCCTGTATAGGTGGGTTTTCTATAGACTGAGAAAACCAAGGTTCCATCAGGCTAGAGGGTGATTAGTGTGTCTAAGAAAGGAAGGCAGTTTTTTTTTTCCTTCTTCCAGGGTGAATTTGATTCTGGGATGTTGGTTGCTTAAGTGTGTTAGAAAGGAGAGGAGTGCATAGGAGCCATGTGGCCAAATAGGGAACACATCATCAACATAGAGAAGCCAAATGGTTGGTTTATGTGGGGCAGAGCTTAAGGCTTTCTCTTCAAAAAGTCTCCATATAAAAGGTGGCCATGGGTGGGGAGAGTGGAGAACCCATGGCTGTCCCCTCTATTTGTTTGTAGAATTTTCCTTGCCAAACAAAATAGCCTGAGTTCATTGTGAACTGAAATAGGGCTGTGATATCGGAAGGAAATTTAGATTAGCTCTAAGGATTTTTTGAGTGGGACATTTGTGAATAAGGAGGAGACATCAAAACTGATCATTATGTCAGTGTGTTTGAGTGTAAGGTTTTCTATGCTGGCTTTGAAGTGAGCAGAGTTTTTTTATGTGTGAAGGTGTGTTGCCAGTATAGTGTGAGAGAGCTTTGGCCAAATGTTTAGCTAGTTTGTGTGTGTGTGTGGGGGGGAATCAATGCCATCCACTATGGGATGTAATGGCACGTTTTCCTTATGTATTTTTGGGAGTCCATAAATATGGGGGGGGGGGGGGGTATGGAGTTAAATGGTTTTAATTTGTTAGTGATTTCCACAGGCCAAGAAGTGACCTTCTTAAGGAGCCTGTGGAGTTTTCTAATTTGTGAGTTGGTGGGATTGTACTCGATAGGGAGGTAAGTAGCCGGATCTAACAATAGAGCTTTCGGCTTACCTGTGGAATCCTTTTGGTTAAGCAATACTGTGGCGTTCCCTTTATCAGCTCTGGTGATTATTATTTTCTTGTTTTTCTTTAATTCTAGTAGAGATTTAATTTCTTTACTGGGCATGTTGGCTTTTGGTGGTTTAGCTTTGGTCAGAACACAAGCCAAATCCAGTCTAATGTCGTTGCCGACATGGTTTGGAAGGTGTCGTATCTCGCATTTAATTTGTATCATAATATCTTCAGCAGGTATTCTTCTGGGCGCAATGGCGAAGTTGTGGCCACGTGTGAGGGCGTCGAGTGCTTCAGGTTTCACACTAAATGACGAAAGGTTGACTACCGTTTTGGTCAGAAGTTGTGGTTTCGAGATCGAGCTCTTTTTTAAATTTTCAAATTTTTTCATGTGTCGATCTCGTACTTTTTTAAATTCTTTCTCTGCTGCAGTGCATGAGATGTCGTATAAAATAGACCAAATTTTGTGGCTCAAGGTGCTTGAAAGGTCATTCTTTGAGTGCCTGGATAGCTAAGTTAGCATCATTCAGGAAACAGCGAGTCGCGCGATTTGTTCCCCGAGCAAGGCTTGGCTGGCACGGTTATAAATACGAAGAGCCTTTTGCAAAGAGAAACGGTGCTTGAATTTCACACAGTTAGGGATTACCTGGTAATCCTGGCAGCATTTTAGGAAGGCGAGACGATTCAGTTGTCATGATAGCTTTAACTTCATTTTACCATAATGGCGTGCTTTACGTGCGATATCATCTCTGTGGATTATTGTAATTCTCATAGAAAGGCTTAGGCGTTGGTTAGGCATTTTTTACTAAGTAATTTAAGGAAATTACAATGTCAACTAGGATATACATTAAAATAAATTTTAATATACTTCAATATTTCGGCTACGTCACGTTGCCATTTTCAAGAAACTTAAGAACAAGATACGTGCCCTCAGGCACAACAAAACAGTTAGCGAGGAAGAAGCAGGAAGCTATTATTTCTCCTAAAGTCCTGATGGTGCCCCCCCCCCCAGCAGGCAATGTTGGTATTCTTGGGCGATTGGGCCGAAGGTCTTCTGATGTAGGTTGCCAAATTTGAGGCAGTCTCATGCAGCCAAATTTGTTGAAGTTTGGATTGTTTCTTAGGGCTGAAGCTGATTCAATGAAAAGCCTTTCATTTTGTATTTACTACAGTGTATTATCGTGGCTTTTTTCCACCATATTCTATGGCAGGTATCCAGCACATGGTCAGCAAGGCCAGCGTTGCTGTATTGGTGAAAACTAAGTATTGGTGAAAACTAAGTAAGAAAACTGGATGTAGTCCTTGTGTTCTGAAATTCTGATATTTGCTGTCCTGCCTGTTTGGCCAAAGTAGGACAGCTTACAGCTGCAAAGGACCTGGTATACACCAGGTAGGTCTGGGGGGGGGGGGGGGAGGTTGGTCTTTAGTAGAGCACATAAAGGATGCCAATTTTTTATATGGTCTGTAACAAGAAGTTAAGTCATGTTTTTTTAGGATTTTTGTAATTTTTCCCGAGGTGCCTCAGATATAGGGTATGGTGATGGATTTAGAGTAATCCTTGTTGTGTGTGTGTGTGGTGGGTGGGTTGTAGTTTACTGGTTTAAATATTTTTTGGATTTTTTGGGGGGGGATAGACATTGGCTGAGAAAGTGTTGAGAATGTGGTTTAGTTCTGTGGTTAAGGCATTGTCATTTGAACAGATAAGTTTAGCCCTGTTGTGTAGTGTCTTAATGACTCCATACTGTTGCGAGGAGGGTGGTGGGATTGTTAGTGAATGTATCTGCCTGTATGGGTGGGTTTTCTATAGACTGAGAAAACCAAGGTCCCATCAGGCTGGCAGGTGACTAGTGTGTCTAAGAAAGGAAGGCAGTTGTTTTTTTATTTTTCCAGGATGAATTTGATTCTGGGGTGTTGGTTGTTTTAGTGTGTTAGGAAGGAGAGGAGTGCATCGGAGCCATGTGGCCAAATAGCGAACACATCATCAACATAGCGAAGCCAAATGGTTGGTTTTTGTGGGGCAGAGTTTAAGGCTTTCACTCAATGCCTTCCACTATGGGACATAATGGCACATTTTCTTTATGTATTTTTGGGAGTCCAAAAATACGGGGGGGGGGGGGGGCGCTACACGGTTTTAATCTGTTAGTAACTTCTACAGGCCAAGAAGTGACTTTCTTAAGGAGCCTGTGAAGTTTTCCGATTTGGGAGTTGGTGGGATTGTATTCGATAGGGAGGTAAGTAGCCCAATCTAATAGAAGAGCATTAAGCTTACCTGTGTAGTCCTTTTGGTTTTAAGTACTGCAGTTGCATTTCCCTTATCCGCTTTGGTGATAACTATTTCTTTATTATTCCTCATCTCCTGCAGAGCTTTATATTCCTTGTTGGATATGGTTTTTGGTTTTCTTGCTTTGGAGAGGACACAAGTAATATCCAGTCTTACACAGTTGGCAATTTGATTCGGAAGGTGGCGGATTCCGTGTTTGATCTGGATCATAATATCCTCACTAGGTATTTTTCTGGGAGCAATGGCGAAGTTGTGGCCACAAGAAGTTAGCCTTTTTTGTAAGTTCCTTTTGAAGATGACAACATGATGTTGCCGAAATCTCGGAAATATTTATTAAAGTGTAATTTAATTTATATTCTTATCTATGTTGTCAATTCCTTAAGTGATTTAGTAATGCATAACCAACGTATAAGCTTGTCTACAAGAATCACCCTCCTGCTCACAGTTTTTCCTCGCAACCCACAGGGATGGCTGTCTTGTCATCACTCCTTCCTGCTGTTCAACCAAGCGAAAGACCTCCCCAGTGTCAACCCTGTAACTACCTTTCAACAGTTCAAAAGCCTCAATCACATAACCACCCCCCTCCCTCTTCCATTTCCCGAACTCCGTTGTACAGTCCCAAAACCATCTCCATCATCTGCCTCTGCATTCCCTCCACAGTTAACCCATTTCCCCCCAAATCCCAGGGACCAAATCCGAGAACAATAGTCCAAGCATACTCTGATCAGAGTCTTATACAGTGGAATGATAACCCTTATCTCTGCTGGTCAGTGTCCTTCTCATTATTGCAGCAATCCTGTGTTACCTTTACCACCTTTGCAATATGTCCCCTAAATTTCAGGTTTCTATCAATCATCAATTCCAGATCTCTTGTTTCCCCTACTTCCTCCAGTATATTTCCTCCAATAGGGTATGCAGCATCCCATTGATGTGTCCCAAACCTCAAGACCTTACATTTTGCTGCATCAAACCAACACCCCATTCATTTGCCCATCTGTCTGTGTTTATCTGGCTTTATCAAATCCGCTTGCAGGGCTACCACATCTGCACTATTACTAATAACCCTTCCCAGCTTCACATCATCCACAAACAACTGAATATCCCCTTGCCCATATCATTGATATAAGGGTTAAACAATATAGTCCCAATACTGAGCCCTGTGGGACCCACTGGTAACTTTCTGTCTCCTTGAAACTGCCCCACCATACACAACTCTCTGATACCTATCAGACAGCCAATCCTGAACCCAATTGACCAACCTGACATCCAGACCCACGTGCTGCAACTTAAATATCAGCTTATCATGTGGCACCCTGTCAAATGCCTTCACTAAATCCAAGAAAATGACAGTATATGCCTTTCCCTCATCTGTGTGCTCAGACACTCTGATGCAAGGTAATCACCAAAATATGTCTAAATATGTTCGGTGGTGTAATCACCGAAATATGTCTTTTGAACCAATTAGCCACAGAAGTCTACACCTGCGATTTTAGAGGCTTTTCAAATGAATTTGAAAAGTTGAGTGATTCCTACCTGCTAAATTTAGGTACACAGCGGGAAGATCCTGAAGAATATGAAGAAAATTTAATCATTAGCCCAAAGAGGTTTAACAGAAACAATTTGAAAATAGTTTTTGTACAATTGAAGTTTTTAAGCAGCAATGCTTAGTGGCTGACCTTGATGAAGAGAGAAGCAGTAAAATTTGCAAAAGAGGCAATAGGGTCATACCGTCAGTTGTATGAAAAAAAGAAACAGAATGCCAGCCAAACTACGTTAGCTCAAATGTCTCTTAAGAAGCAGAATAATAAATTTATATTCTGAATATGTTTTATTGTCTTTCAGCTTCATGGTTTTCCTTTAACTAGGCCCCCTGAGACATACCCTAATTCTTTCATAAAAAAAATTAAGGGTCAAAAAAAGAAATCTGAGGAACGAATTATACATTTTCCCATAGGTTATTATATTCGATAATGTGCCCATTTTAAAGCATGCATTAGGCACACTAATCGAGGGATTGCTGTGTGTGTGTGTGTGTATATATATATATATATATATATATATATATATATATATACAGGGTGTTCGGGATAAATTTGACAGTTTCGTAAGGAAAAAGAAAATCTTCTTTGTATCTATTAAATTTAATGAATTGACAAAAAAAACATTACAGGCAGAGTTAATTACAATACTATCAACAAGATTTACTCAAAATAACCACCATTAGCATCGATCACAGCTTCAATTCTGCTTCGGAACCTCGAACAAGCTGATGCTACAGTCTCCCTGGGAAGGGCCGCAAAAACTGTTTTAATTTTATCCATTAACTGGGCTTTTGTATTACTGGAAGTGCGATTGGTGTCTTTTTCAACTGCGCCCCATACAAAATAATCCATGGGGTTAAGGTCTGGGGAGTTTGGAGGCCAAACATTTGGACTGGTGAAGTCGTAGAAATTTTCAGACAACCATTTTTGACTTTTCCCAGAGGTGTGGCAAGGGGCCGAATCCTGCTGCCATACATACGGCCTACCATTGCCTACCCTTGTTATCCAGGGCTTGACTACAGTTAGCAACTCCACGAACAAAGCCCGAATTCCAATGCCAGGGTTCTTCAACACCTGTTCCTGCAGATTTGTGAGGAATTCTGCTGTACGAACGCAATCAGATCGTCTGCTAGGGATCTTTCTTCTTGCTACATCCTCGTAGTCACCATTGCAAGTCTCTAGTTCATGCCTGATTGTTTTTACTGTATTCAGGGAGCATTGGGCAGCAGTCGTAATATCCTTATTTTGATGGCGGGCACGAATCATCATGATACAAGTTATTCTCTTCCATGATTCAGGTGGGTTCCAGCTATCCATCCTTTCTGACATCTTGTATGTGAATGAAGAAGGGTCCAAACTTTTAAATGAAGAGAAGTGTGTGTTAATACATGTAACTTACGGAAAAATATAATTAATTATAAATATGTCAAATTTATCCCGAACACCCTGTATATATGTTCGGCATAAAACACTTTGAGTTTCTATATTCAGCTACGAAATAATGTTGGATTCAATATCCACTTAAGTTGTATAATAAATACAGATTTTTGTTATATATCTCTGATTTCTAAACTATTTGTTGTGAAGTGAAAATATGATCTTGACCCTCTCTATTTGGTCTGAACACAGCTTGTGTTTCTTCAAGTTTCTCTTCCACAATTTTTCTCAGTCTCTTTTCAAGTGTGCTTGCATAAATCTTACTTGGAACACTGGGTAGAGAAATTCCTTTGTAATTCTCATACGAGAGTGGTCTGAAAAGTTCTCGACCTAACGATGAAAAAAATGAATTTATAATTTCAAAGTTATTTTTATTTTTCAACATAATCTCCCTTAAGATTAATACATTTAGTCCGGTGATGCTCCAGAGCTATTATCCCATCCATGTAGTGGTTCTCAGTAAGATCTGAAAAATATCCCTCTACAGTTGCAATCACCTCTTGATTCGAAAAAAAACCTGACCAGCGAGGAAGAGTTTTAGTTTTGGGAAGAGATAGAAGTCAGAGGGAGATAAATCTGGAGAATAGGGTGGATATTCTAACAATTCATAGTGCAGAGCTCTTAATTTTCCCATTGCCAAAACACCTTTATAGGCAGGTGCATTGTCCTGATGAAAGATGATTTTTTTCTTCTGCAAATCGGGTCTTTTCTCACGAATTTTTTCGTCTAGTCTGGTTAAAAGATTGGAATAGTATTCCCCAGTTATTGTTTTACCTTTTTCAAGATAATTAATAAACAAAATGCCTTTAGCATCCCAAAACACCGATGCCATGACCTTTCCTGCTGATGGAACTGACTTTGTCTTCTTTGGTGCTGAAAACAACCGGCTTCTATCCACTGTTTTGACTGCTGTTTGGATTCTGGTGTGTAATAGTGAATCCAAGTCTCATCCATAGTAATAAATTGATGCACAAAATCAGTTTTATTCTTGTCCAAGCATTGTTTAGAGATTTTCATGAGAGTGCGTTTTTGATCTGCTGTGAGCAAGCGTGGCACCCATTTTGCACAAAGCTTTATCATATGCAATTCTTCATGCAAAATATATCCTACATGTTCTTTTGAAATGCCTATAGTCTCAGCAATTTCACACACTTTGACTCGCCGGTCATCCAATACCATATCGTGCACTTGATCAATGATTTCTGGTGGTGTCACACATTTTGGATGTCCTTCATGTGGTTCATCTTCAAGGCTGGTATGGCGATGTTTAAACTCGGCAGCCCATTTCTTAATTGTCGAAAACAAAGGAGAAGAGTGCCCATAAACTTTTATGAACTTCGAATGAATTTCTTTTGGCGTTAAACCTTCTTTTATAAAGAATTTTATAATCGCTTGATACTCAATTTTACCCATTTCAAGGGATACAGACAACATTTTTGCTTCAGACAGCTGTATAAAACAAACTACTTGATAGAATGACTTGCAATTTCACATGGATGCTTATGACAGATGTACCAACTTAGAAAAAAAAAATCTTGCCAATAGTGTTGTCATTTAAAGCAGAGGCCGAGAACTGTTCAGACCACCCTCATATTTTTTTTTTTTTTAAATAGATGATAACTACGAGAGCTCCACTGCATTCATCTGGAATTTGATCCGACAAAAACCTTCTAAATTATATAATATAGGCACTGGAAAACTTCTATGCCTCCATTTTTCATCTTTATTGGTTGAATATCATCTACTCTGAATACCTTTTCACATTTCAAGTTTTTGATGGCTTTTTCTACCTGAAGTACTGATATGTACTTCTGTTTGCATTCCTTTTGAAAATTTTCATGAAAATGTTTCTATCACTGATTGTTACATTTAACAATCTTTCAAAATAATTATTCCAGACACCTAGGATATCCTTATCGTCTTTATTCTTTTAAGCCTTCAAAACATTTTGGCACCTTCCTGATATTTATCTGCTATATATATGTTACTGAAATCTTCCCATGACTCTTGGTTATGAACTTTTACACGCAGCTTAGCTCTCTTACCATTTTCTCTGTATTTTTAGAGCATCTGCTGACTTATTTGCTAGGAAGTTTGTGTACCATTTCTTCTTTTCCAGGACTACTTCTTTAATTTCTTGTGTCCACCATGTGTTATTATTTTTCTATCCTTGCAGAGAACTTCACCACATTCCTCCCTGAGCTGAATCAATCAATGTATTCTTCAGTGTTTCCCACTGAGTCTCCAAGGTTTGGTTCTTATTTTAGAGCTGTTTTGTTTGTCTTTTTTTTTTTTAAAATAATGTTTATATAGTTGATCTACAGTTTACCTGTAAAAGCTGCTCAACTTTAATTCCTTTTAAAACTTACTTACATACTGTTCTTTTCGATCCTACTAAATTTCCAAGTCTTATATCCAGCCATTCTGCTTATTCCTGTAATTAATCCATAAGTGCTTGAGTGTTGAATGGAGGAGAATAAATAAATAAATAAATAAATATATATATATATATATATATATATATATATATATATAATTCCAATAAAGTGTTTTCTCAACGCTTACAGACACTGCACTGCATAACATCTTCTATACTTTGACAAGACAGTGACTTGAAACAGAGAGGAAACAGTGGTACATTGCTACATATTTTTAGAGAATGTGAAATGTTACTAACAGGCCTTCACATGGTTGTTCAATGAGTCTCTTTGAAACAGAAAGGGTTTCAAAAAGAGTGCCCCTGATATGTCACGGTTAAGGAATTAGGAGATCAGTTACAGAGGATAGCACTAACAGGCATAGGATTATCTCTAAGGGATAGTATGAGTTTGCAAAAGGAAGGTTTTGCTTAAGCGACCTGACTTCACTTTAGGAATGAATATGCAGAATACAGGAGGTCTGTTTCAGACCTTGCAAAAGCACTGGATTGACTATCACAATGCAGTAACATACAAGTTTAGGAAGATGGGGATGGATAACAGATTAGAGAAATCAATAAGAGATTGGCTGTCTGGAAGATACCAGTAGTAAATCATGTGTGGTGGGGAGAGGACTAATCCTCCAGAAAAGTAAGTGTACCAATAGGATTGATACACTGCTTGGAAAGAAGCCAACAGACATCCCCCATGGCATGGTGCATTTTGCCATTTAAAAGTCATGTGTTGGTAGCTGGTATAAATTGGAGGAATATGATGCTCCCAAGTCAGCACAACTATGTCCAGGTGAAATGGCTGTGAGAAGGGAACTGAAGGAGTTTGATAAAGACATTGTAATAGGATGCCATACTGCAGGCCTATCTTCAGCAACTTGTTGACAAACTGCGCCATTCCAGGTCAACATCAGTGATACCATACCATACTGAGATGGAAGCGCACAGAATCAACTGCAAGTGCTACTCACAGTGGATGACTCAGTACATTAGTCGAATGTGACCGTAAGGGTACTATGAAGGATAATATGTAAAAACTGCTATTCATTGGCCAACATTTTGAATGAAAAGTATCCAGGTATCGACTGGAACACAATCTGCTTCAGAGCCAAGGCTCACAACATGGGTTTCTATGGTAGGACCCCAATATGCAAGCTCCACATTACCCAAATGAAGCATTTTCAGTGTGTAAAGAGTGTGTACAGTGGGACATGGAAGCTTGGAAGGCTGAGTTATGGAACAACGAATCATGCTACACCCTCTACCAAGCAGATGGACAGGTGTGGGTGTAGCAAATGCCCAGTGAACATCTCTTACTATAGTGTGTAACCCCAACTATGAAATTCAGAATAAGGTATGGTCCTGTTTTTTCTGCTTTGGCCTTGGACCTCTGTTTGTGGTGCCACAAACAATGAACTCCGAGAAGTATCTGTACATTCCAGACAATGCAATGCTTCCTACTTTGTGGTGTTTCTATGGAACTGACCACTGTCTCTTTCAGCAAGACAATGCACTGTGTCATAAGACTGCTGCTGTAACTGTGATTTGTGGATATGAATGTCACCACACTTGATTGGCCTCCACAGACCCCTGATCTCAACCCTATTGAACATCTGTGGGATGAACTGGGTGTCAGGTGAGGTCAAGGGATGTTTTCCCCACAACACTCCAGGAAGAACAGTCTGAAATGCCCATTGAGCGCTATCATATGCTTGTGGAAAGTATGTCCCATAGGATTGCTGCAATCATCACAGCAAAGGGAGGTCCTACATCTTAATAAGGTGGGTGCCTTCACTGTTTGTTTCTCACACTATGGTGTCCATTGACTTCTTTCTAAGCGTTGTATTCCTGAGTTATTACTCCTTTCAGATTATTTCATAATGTTATTTCAGGTGATCTGACATGGAATTATCTGTTTGTCAATGATGCAAAGTTGTTGAAAGGTATGTTATTATTATTATCATTATTATTGGTCCCTCCACAGAGTCAACAGACTCATCATGGGAGGTCCATTCAACTGACAATATATTTAGCATACCGAATCTTAAAATTCTTAACACTCCTTGCATTAACAACATATTCTGGTAATGCATTCCATTCACTGATGATTCTCCATTTACATGGAGAATTGTCAGTGAATGGTCACACCCTTCTTCACCACACTCTTACATAACTTCCAGGGATGGCCTCTGGTTTTTCCCCTCTCTCCTTCTCTTTTTATAATCCCATCTGGATTAATCTTGCTAACTTAAATGTCTCTACGATATCACATCTTTTCCTCCTATCCACCAACTCTGCAATCCACATTTCTTCAACCTCTCACTCACTTTCCATAGCCAGCATTCCAAAGTGCCAATATTGTCTTAGTCTGTCTCTGGACCTTCTCTAATGTTTCCACATTACACTGAAAATCAGGTGACTAGAATATGGAATGGTCCTGATATCAAATCCATCAGAAAAATTTAAAAATTGCTTAGAGAAATAAGTGAGTTGCTGTCTCAGTAAATGCAAAATTTCACACTTTGCAGTGTAGAAATGTAGAGGATGTACCATGATATGTACTATAATGGTGAAGGTGTGTCTCCAAAGACAGGTTCAAATTAGGATTTGGAAGTAATATTTAGGTCATCAGTAGAGAATGGAAGTTTGGAAGACATTGTACAAGCATTACAAAGGCAACACAAAGCATTAATCAATTATACTGCACTAAATTACTGTGAACAAACCTGGTCACCTGGGTTCAAACCCATCTAGGAAACAAACCATTATCATGACTTTTCAATTGAAGGTGAGTTATTTGGCCTCATATGGAAGTGGCAGGGTTTTTCTTCCCAGAAATTCTCATTTTTCATTTTACAAAATTCAACTGGATAAGGTCTCAGTTCAATTCTCATTTTGATGAGAGGAATCTTTATATGGGCTTTTTCAAATGAAAGTGAGTTAAGCCCATCTCATACAGAGCTGGGCTAACTCACTTTCAGAGATAGCAGGGTTTTCCCTCTTGTGAACTCAGGTTTTTTATCCTGTGTATAGACAAATCAGTCATCGAAACACACACAATTCACAGACAAAAAATACTGTTGTTGGTGATGATGGGCAATAGATGATATTGATGGTAATTGTGTGTAGTGGGAGAATTAAGCAGTGGTGGGGGGGATAGTGAGATGTGTGTAATGGAGTGGAGTCAAGTGCCCTCCCCAGTGAGTCCTTAGACTCGTTGGAGATGTCGATAATAATAAACATGCATACCAGCCAGAAAAACACATGGAAGTGGATACATTAAACACTATGCATATAGAATTAAATATCCTGTTAGAGCAATAATCACGTTTCAAAGAAGCAAAATTACTTGGTGATGATAGGCCACCGAGCTTAACATGAAATGGGAAACTGGAATGGGATGGCTGCCCACTGTGATGAGAACATTCTGAAGAGGATCCAAATATGAGTAACTAAAGCAATGTCAGGATTCAAGAATATTAGGTATGGAAACAGGTTCACGAAACAAAGTGCAGATCTGGAAAGATGATTGGTTGGTGGTGGATTGGTTTATTGGTGCAAGAACAGCAAAGGTCATACTGTCCCATAGCAAAGGTCATAGCAATACACAAGGTTAAAGGTTACAGCAGTACATAAATGGTCAAAGATATACTAGTAACTAATATGTAAAAAAAAAAGAAATTAAACAATGCAGTATCTACATATAAACAAAATTACAGTCAAATGTGTTTGTACTGATTAATTCTTTGTAGAAAGTTAAAAACATCATGCAATCTGTTTAAGTCTGATAACATCTGCCTGAGTGTATATGGCTTGGCTAGATATGTAAAAATTTCATTCCTCTCCTCTCTTTCTACATTGACTAGAATACCAATGCTTAATTTCAGACTTAATGTCATATAATTTGTTTGTCAATGCTTTCTGCCATTGAGCAATTAGCTTTGATCAAACTGTTTGTAGTCTGTATATGGTACTGAAAAACAGTACACGGAGAAAGTATGAGCTGATCTAACAGTTGTATCTGCAGCCTCATTTCCCTTAATCCCAATGTGGTTAGGAATCTAGTGCAATTCAATATAAAAATTAAGGGTTTTCATTCTGTACAACAGGTGTAACACCTCACAGAGCATTGGATGTGGATTATAGTTAGGAGAGGAGATAGCCCGTAAAGAGCTCAATGAGTCTGTATAAATTACACACTTCTGGTAGCAATTTTCTTTTACATGCACAAATGCAAGCTGAATGGCATGCAACTGTCCTGTATAATTACAGCAATCAGGTGGGATCCGGCTGGAGATAGTAATATCAGGAAAAAAACACAGTCAAGACAGGTATCAGTTCTTGTGCCATCAGTATAGATGGACAAGAAATCAGAGTGGGCTGTGCTGGGTGCATGAAATAATTGCAGGTAGACAGATGATGGAGCAATCTGTAGTTGACAAAATGAGAGGTTGCAGGATGGAGTGCAAAACCTGTCATGGAGGGATGCCATTATGTTTGGTGTAGACAATGTTATCAACATTCATGCCAACAGAATGGTCTCTTTAACATGCATACCAAAAGGAAATATGGCAGTCTGAGTGTGTGTGATATTGAGCTTCCCAATGCAGAGAAAAGAGACTAGTCCATGTAGGATGATCTGGAAGAGATTTTATCTTTAGGACGTAATTAAGAGACAGCTGTTTTCAATTAAGTGATAGAACTGGTTCATTTGCTTCAACATAAAGACATTGAGTAGGTGATGTGTGAAAGGTACCAGTAGCTATCTGTATACCCTGATGATGGATATGGGTCCCATCCATCATCCATATACCCTGATGATGGATAGGATGTGATAGTTGGATCCCATCCATATATCCTGATAATGGATGGAATCCAACCATCACAAGTTATTATAGAAACATAGACTTCAGATCTACAATCCAGCTTTGAACATAAATATGCACGATAAAGACAAAATTCAGTAGAGGATGGAGTGTGAAGGAGATTCGATGCTCTCTTACACTTTTTTCTTAGTTGATAAATGTATGCAAGGAATGTACGTTGTCTGTCGAAGATGAGTCCCAAGAACTTGGCTTCTGTTGCTACTGGAATAACAGTACATCCCATTCTAATCTGATTGAGGAGTGCATTTTCATCAGAAGTGTACACAGACACTTTTTCTGTTGAAAACCTGAACCGTTATTACAGGCCCATAGAGAAACATGATCAAATGCTTGCTGAAGTTGTCTTTCAATTACCCTCGTTATGAGAGTGACAATAAATTGTAAAATCATCAACATGTAGAGAGCATTGTCCACAGTGGGAGGAAGCTGTTCAGTGATTGAGTTAACTCTGATAACAATGTGTCACACTTATGAGAGAGCCTTGGGAAACACCCTATTCTTGACAATATGGCCAAGATAGTGTATACTTCCCACTCTGACTTGGAAAGTTTTCCCAGAGAGAAAGTTTTAAATAAATACAGGACATTGTTTAACTTTAGACCATTTGGTTCATTTAGAAACTGTCCATGCGGTTAGCCTAGTGGCTATGCTTTCGCAACCATATGCCTGGGTCTTGGGCATGGACAGCAGGGTTCCCCCCCCCCTGCTGTCCACGTGGGATTTTTCATCCTGCAAGTAGACAGGCTACAGTCATAGGAGACAGTACTTAATCCCTCATTAGGAGGGCTCAACCAGTCCTAAGGGGTGGTCAAGGAACGAGGGAAACCTCCACATGAATAAATAAATAAATTTAGAAACTTGTATAAGAGATGCATTTCTGAAGCAAGAACATCTGGTTTCAGTTGTCTTTGACATGGAGAAGCTTTTTAACATAGCCTGGAGATATGGCATATTATAGAGGTCTTTTAATATGCCATATCTCCAGACCGTGTCATATGCTTTTTCATGTCAAAGAAAACCAAAACCAGATGTTCTTGCTTCAGAAATGCATCTCTTATACAAGTTTCTAAATGAGCCAAATGGTCTAAAGTTGAATGATGTCTACAAAAGCTACATTGTGAATCCAAGACTGTTTTTGACTCTGATGTCTCACATAATGTGCTTTGGAATGAGAATGCTTGAAAGCTATTAAGTTTGATATGGTGGAGTATCTATGAAATATACCCCATGCTCTGTTTTGATCTTTTTTTAGCTGTCTGGCATTCTGGGTTCCGCTAAGGCTTTGGATATAGTGGAAATCGAGATGGTGTTCTTGGAATGGAGGCTGTTGCTGCCTGTACAATGCAGTCTGTTATATACTTTACTGCTTCATTGATAGGTGATCTCCAAGAAAGCTTTAAAAAAATATGTATTTTTCATCAGTACACATCCATCAAAGTCAAACTATGAATGAGTATGGTAGTATCAGCATTAAATTTTGCAAGATGGAAAAAAGTGTTCCAGTCAGCCTGGTCCATTTACCATGGCATCTGTGTAAGGGGGGGGGGGGGGGACATGCTTCCTGAGAAGACGTTGTGCAAAGAACATATATGGAAAGTGATCTTGGACGTCCCGTGTGACCAGTAGAAGAATGGAAGGGGAGCAAATTGTAACATCAATTGCAGAATATGAGTGGGTAGGAATATGGAAGAAAGTGTTGAGTTTATTATTCAAAAGGGAGAGGTCATTATTGTCAAGGATTCTTTCAATGATTCGACCTCATCTATTTGTGTTGGCACTAACCCCACAGAATATTGTGACCGTTGAAGTCACCCATAACAAACAGGGGTTCACCCAGTTGCAAGATAAGGTTATCAAGATCAGTTTCATTTAACTCGGTACTTGGTGGTAAATAAATTGAACATACTATAAAAAGAAATCCCATGAATATGCAAACCGCCATTGCTTCCAGAGCAGTATTAAGTTGGACATGATGAAAAGGAGTATGACTCATTTAAATTATACATATTTTTGGTTGTAAAATGTTAAAAAATATAAGACTTATTGATAAACTGACCATAGATTTTTAATTCGTACATATGTTCATACAATATTGCCTACCAGTTTCGCTATTAACTGACTAGTTTTTCAAGGCTTGCACAGCACAAAAAAATGATAAATGTAAAAAATGCTTAAGAATACAAAAAACGTTAGTACCTGTTAAGTAGCTAAGGTAACACATTCGCATGAGATATCTGTATGAATTGTGACTTTCTACAAAGTATCATGAACACGTGTTACATGCAAATGCGTAATATGATTATTCACATACTGTAGTTCTGTTGAACTGAGAGAATTAATTAGATTTTTCCAAGTATTGTTCATTATGGGCCCCTCGATTTCTGTTTAGGTTGCTGCCTGTATGTAGCACTACTGCTGCTGCCTGTACAAAGTCGGGGGTTTGGGCGCCGTAGGTGCAACCCCCCCAGTGTGTGTGTGTGTATATATATATATATAAAAGACTGCAATATAAAAAAAAATTACCTGTTGCATGATAAAACTCCTTTATATGATCTTCATTTTTTCTGTAACAGTGCTGACCATATTTGCAGGGTGGTCTATGATCAGTCTGCTGGCCACTTTGTGAGTCCTCATCTGACAAGTGATCATTTTCTAAAATTTTTCTTTTTCTAGATTTACCACTATACTTTTCAGGAAAACAATCCAGTTCTGCAATTTTATGGATGTTTTCATCAGAGCTACAATCAGAATCACTACTGGATAATTCATGAAGTTTTAATGAATGGCGTCGAAGTTTTGATAAACATTTCTTGGTTTCTTTCAATGCTAATTGTGAATTTTTATGATCCATACCATCTAAGATTTCTTTCATATCATCAGAATCCAGAGTTCTATCAGAATCATTAGCATTCATTTTAAAAGGAAAAAAAGTTACCTCAAAATTATAATTTCACACAGCGAGAAATATGAATGCTGAAGAGAGTACCTGTTTTATTCCTATTAATTGTCATCTGAAAGAAACTGGGGGAGAGAAAAAAGCATACGGTTAGCATTCAATTATAAATAATTAATCTTACAATGTAGATTATTATAGCTGATAGGATATTTTTAACAAACATCTTATTAAATTTTATACTGGTGTAAGTAACAACAGCTGGGAATTGGAACAATCTCACATTTTTTTTTGTATACTATAAACAACAAATTACACAATAACCACAGTAATTAACTTTAATGAAATGAAAATACAGATATTTCATACTGAAAACAATCGTCATCAGTGTGCAGAAACAAGCAAATCAAAGAAACGGGAATACAAGGTACATACAACAATCGGTTTACCAATTAAAAATGATTGCCTTATTATTATTATTCAGGCCTCCATGGAGGCCAAGGACTCATCACAGGAGGCCCTTCCTAGGAAATGCAAAGTCTATCAAGACTCATCGTGGGAAGTCCCTCCTAGGAAACACACAGTCTATCATACCACTCCTTAAACTCATTGTCCGTTCTCACTCTTACCACTCTATCAGGCAATGTATTCCATGGTTCAACCACCCTCCATGCAAAGAAACCACTCCTCACCCTCTTGCTCACAGTTTCCTTTAGTAACTTCCAGTGATGGCCCCTTGTCATGACTCCTTCCCAACCAAGCGAAAGAACTCCCCAGTGTCAACCCTGTAACCACCTCTCAACAGTTTAAAAGTCTCAATCATATCACCTCTCCTTCTTCTATCCACCAAACTCTGCAGGCCACATTCCCTCAGCCGATTCTCATAACTATCATTGTACAGTCCTGAAACCATCTTTGCTATCTGCCTTTGTACCCTTTCCACAGTTAATTTATCCCCTTCAAATCCTGGGGACCAAATCTGAGAACAATAGTCTAAGTGTGGTCTGATCAGGGTCTTATATAACGGAATGATGCTTTGCACTAGAAATTAATATATTAATAAATAATATTTTCTCAGGGGCTCACATTGGTGAGTACGGGCATTGCAAACCCGAGATACCCAAGCTAGACCTGATTTTACTCTGTACAATATGATATACACTTGGTATATCATATCTGGAGACTGGTCTTCTACTCTTCTTTCTCTCTACTCTCTCTTACTTCTTACTCCTTCCCCCCCAGTGCTATTAGAGAAATTCGAGGGCGAGGGAGTGACTCTTTCCTCTCAAACTGTAGTTTCCACTATCTACTAAAAAAAAAAAGGCAAGCCTAGTTGTCTTAAGGTGTCAGCCCCACCACTAGGATACCTATTGTCATGCTAGTCACTTGACATAGGGATACACATATTACTTTCAAGTCTCAACGAAATTCAAACCGGACAGAAAACATGGGAAACGACTGCAAACTGGAAAAGGTTAAGAAACTTTGGAAAAAGAAAAACGTGGTGAAATATGCTACATGGAACATTAGAAGCATAGCACATAAAGAAGAATTAGATAAAATTTTAAATGATAACAGTCAAAATTTAACAGTTGTTGGAGTGTATGCCCTTGAAGAAGGAAAAGAAGAAGAAAATGATTACTTTTACAGAGTTACAAGGAATAAATGAAAAATTAAATAAAACAGACCATATAATTATAGCTGGAGATCTTAATGCCAGAATAGGAATAAAAAAAAATTAACAATAATATACAAAAATTTGGAGAACCAACAGTAAACAAAAATGGAAAGCAACTCATTGATCATACAATATATAATAATTTAAAAATAATGAATACATTTTACAAACATAAAAATATACATAAATATATGTGGTGTGCAAGAGGACAAAAATCAATAATAGACTACTTTATAGCAAATGAAAAAGCAACAAATGCTTCCTAGATGTTAAAGTTAGAAGAGGGCTAGAAATTGACACAGATCACTATTTAGTATAGGCAAAACTAAGATTTCCACCAAATTGGCTACAAAAAATACAAAAAGATAAACAAACTAGAGAAACAAAATCTAATTACAGAGTAAGACTAATAAATGATTCAAGTATAAGAAATTTATACCAACAGAGGATTAATAACTATTTTAAAAAAATACAAGAAAATGAAGACATTGAGAAAGAATGGAATAATATAAAAGTAATTATTGCATCAGCAGCATATGAAAGTCTAGGAACACACAAAAAATATCATAAAAATTACATATATCGCACAATGAAATAAAAACAATAATTGAAAATAAAAAGCAGGCTTTTAAAAGATGGTTAAGTAGCAAAAAACAAGAAGATGAAATTGAATATAAAAAAGACATGCAATAGCCAAAAGAAAAACCAGAAAGAGATACAGAGAAAGCTGGGAAAAATTTGTATCATATCTAGAAAATAACATATACAAAATAAGACCCAGTGCATACAAAACTAAAACACATGAATGCAGATATAAAAGAAACTGCAAATATAAATTGTGAAATAGATGTAAAAGAATTCTTGGATTACTTTACAGATCTTTGGATGGATAATACTACCATCAAAAATAATTACCCAGAAACTTACAAAATACCTTAAATGTGATAACAATAAAAGAATTAAAGGACAACAAATAAAATAAAAAATGGCAAATCAGCAGGAGAAGATGGGGTAAACTCCAAAATGTATAAATTGGTTGGAAAAAAAATTTCATCGAAGATTACTAAAATTTTTAAATAAAATATATACAAATGACAAATACCAACAGAATAGAATACAAGCATAGTAATACCTATATTTAAAAAGGGGGATAAAACAAAAACCAAACTACAGAGGTATTAGTTTATTGAATACATGCTACAAAATATATTATTATTATTATTTGTAAGCTTATATGTAAGCTTATCTGAGGATAAGCTTACATATAAGCTTCAAGGATGAAAGCAGAGAAATTAGTTCTCATTCAAGATATATGTATCATATGTAAATAAATGCATGTAATGTACTTATCACATGTAAATAAATGCATGTAATGTACTTATCACATGTAAACCAATGTATGTAATATATGTATTATATGTAAACAAATGTATGTAATGTATGTAATAACTTTAACAAAAGCATGCAATATAGTGATTATATCCATTGATATTGTATATATTGAGTCTAAAATTGCAAAGAAACATCTGTAATAATCATCATTATGAATATTATAATAATAATAGTTGTAAACAGTTATTGTTATTATTATTATTTAAAAAAACTTTATGTACAAGAAAGTATTTGTTATGCATAATTGTGTTCATATAATGTATGTAATTTATCTGAGAAATAATAAAAATGTTAAAAAAAAATTTTTTTTTTTTAATTACATAACACCTCCAGGGAGTCCAAAGACTCATCGAGGGAGGGCACCTGCTCTACAACTCTCCATCTCCACCACTCCACTAACCGTAACTACCTTCATCATCTACACCAGCACCATCTACTGCCGACCACCACCACAATTCACAGACAATAACAAACATCCTTGCCCACTGCGGGATTCCAACCCACAGCCTTTTGGGTGGAGAACGGATTCCCTAACACTCGGCCAACCAGGATGGCAAGGTGTTCCACTGTATGAATATTTCATTAATGAAAATACTGAAAAGTGTTGGAGACAGAGGGCATCCCTGTCTTACTCCTTGGTTTATAGATTGTTTTTCAGACAACTTTTCACCAGAATATAGCAGAATGCTTTATGAAAAACTAAAAATATACAGTGAAAAAATATTATTAGAATGTCAAAATGGATTCAGGAAAGGATGCAGCTTTCTGTTTAAAACTACTTATAGAAAAAAGAAGAGAATTTAATTTGGAAACTCATCTTTTGTTTATAGATTACAAAAAAGCATTTGACAAAGTAAAAAGATATATACTGTTTGATATATTACAAAGAATAAATATACCTAAAATTTTACTACATGCAATATTAAATATATATAAAGATAATGAAATAAAAATAAATGAAATAAATTCAAGGTATAGAAATTTCCTGGAATGACACAATAAATACGCTATTATTTGCAGAGGATCAGGTAATAATATCAGATAAGGAAGACAATTTACAAAGAGCAATATATAATTTAAACATTATAGTAGAACAGTTTAGAACGAAAATTTCCACAGATAAAACTAAAATAATGGCATTTTGTGGACAAACTCCAATTAGAAGCAAAATAGTTATTAATAATAAAATAATAGAACAGATAAATACTTTCAGTTATCTTGGATGTGAAATATCATATGAAGGAGAAAAAGACATACAATTAAAAACTTCAAAATTTTTGCAGATTATAGGCTTGATAAATAGAACACTCAACCCAAATATAGTACAAAAAGAAACACACTTGAAAATATACAATACTTTAGCAGTGCCCACATTATTATATGAAAGTGAAATTTGGCCAATAAAGAAAGAATAAAAACAAATTATTATTATTATTATTATTATTGCCCCAAAGACCTCATGGAGTCAAAGACTCATCTGGGAGGTCCTTTTATTATACACGCCTCTCATCATACCATGTCTTAAACACACTCAAACTCCTTGCAGACACCACACTCTAAGGCAAGGCATTCCAATCATTCACAACTCAGCACAAAAAAAACTTGCCTCTCACTCCACTACTTGCACCCTTTTTATACAGTTTCCAGGGATGACCTCTGGTTCTCCCCTGATCTCCCACTATTCTCTGTAGAACTTCTCCACCACTGATCTTATAACAACCACTTACCAACTTGTAGGTCTCTATCATATCTCCCCTCTTTCTCCTCTCCACCAGACTCTGCAAATTACATCTTCTCAATCTTTCCTCATACTCGACATTCTAGAGGTCAGAAACTACCTTAGTCAGTGGCCTTTGGACACTTTCCAACATCTCTTCATCCTTCTGAAAACCCAGTGACCAAATCTGAGCACAATAGTCCATGTGTGGCCTAATCAAAGCCTTATACAATGGAACAAGAATCTTCGTGCTTCTACACGTCAATGTCCTCCGCATCATTCCCAGAAGCCTTTGTGTTGTCTTCACAATTCTGGCGATGTGTCCCCTAAATTTTAGATCCTTATCCACTATCACCCCCATATCTCTTATTTCCTCTACCTCCAACAATATATTCTCACCAAGCATAAATTCTGCATCCCATCTTTGTTTTCCAAATTTTAAAACCTTACATTTTGCAACATTGAACTCACATACCCATTTCCGTGCCCAATCACTCAATTTATTCAAGTCTTCTTGCAAGGTCACAACATCTTCACTACTCTTTATGGTTCTTCCCAACTTTGCATCATCTGCAAACAACTGAATATCTCCATCCAAATCTTCGCCAATATCATTAATATACAAGTTAAACAGTAATGGCCCTAAAACAGACCTCAGAGGCACTCCACTAATGACTCCTTTTCCTGGATATTGCACCCCCATACACAACTTGTTGATACCTATCAGATAGCCAATCTCCAATCCAATGCACTAATCTATATCCAACCCCATCTGCTCTAGTTTGATTGTCAACTTATCATGAGATACTCTATCAAAAGCCTTTGCGAAATCCAAGTATATTACTGTGTATCCTTCTCCTCTGTCCAAGTGAAATGAGATTTATGAGAACTGCAAAATACACATTATTAGATCAAAAAAGGAACGAAGACATTTTAAAAGAACTAAAAAGAAAATCAATAGAAGAAAAATTATAAACAGAAATGGATTGAACATGTAAACCGAATGGCCAACACCCGATATCCTAAACAAATGCTAAAATATAAGCCAATTGGAAAGAGAAGGCAGGGTAGACCCCAAAAAAGGATGTTGGATGGATAATGAGACCGGAACAGACCAGTATGGTCTATACCCATAATTAGTGTTATGATGATGATGATAATAAATAATATTAAAACTATTTTTGATGTTTACATAAAATGAGAATGTCCCAAACTTTCGGGAGAGAGAGATAATTATTCTGATTCAGGTTTGGTCGAATTAAAAGATTTCACAACTTTTTTTGAAAAGGCATTCATATTTAAAAACTACTTCTATAGAGAAAACAAACTTCATCTCGCTGTGTTTAGATACTGTGTTTAGTATCAATACTATGTTGTGTCAGACCAGACTTTTGAAGTTTTATGTAGTCAATGTAATATTTATTTATTTATTCATATAGGATTCCACCATTCCTCGACCATCCGTCAGGTAGAGCCCTCCTAGTGAGGGATTAAATATGTATTTATTGTAGATCTGTGTGTGTGTGTGTGTTCACGGTGTTATGTTGTTACTTTTCCTATTTACTTTAATGTTTTACTACTCACTCGTACAGTTATTTATCTTCTCGTTTCTGTGATATTTCGTTATTCAAAACCAGTAATATAGCTATCATTCTCTTTTCCTAAAACAAGCGATGATCCAGGCCTTTCCTAAGATTAGTCACGTGTGTTTCTTTCATTCATTAGAGACCTTTTCTAAGTTTGGAACAAAGCCCTTAATTTTACCTTCTGAGACAGTCTCTCTGTTAAATATTGACGAATTTATATTATTCTTTATTATTATTATTACCCCAAGGCCTCATGGAGTCAAAGACTCATCTGGGAGGTCGTATTATCACACACAGATCTCATCACACTGTCTTAAACACACTCAAACTCCATGCAGACACCATACTCTCAGACAAGGCATTCCAATCACTCACAACTCTACACGAAAAAAGCTGCCTCTCAATCCCCTACTCACACCCTCTTTATACAGTTTCCAGGGATGACCTCTGGTTCTCCCCTGATCTCCCACTATTCTCTGTAGAACTTCTCCATCACTGATCCTATAACAACCCCTTACCAACTTGTAGGTCTCTATCATATCCCCCCCTCTTCCTCCTGTCCACCAGACTATGCAAATTACATCTTCTCAATCTTTCCTCATACTAGACATTCCAGAGGTGAGAAACTACCTTAGTCAGTCGCCTTTGGACCCTTTCCAACATCTCTTCATCCTTCTGAAAACCCGGTGACCAAATCTGGGCACAATAGTCCATGTGTGGCGTAATCAAAGCCTTATACAATGGAACAAGAATCTTCCTACTTCTACACATCAATGTCCTTTTCATCATTCCCAGAAGCCTTTGTGTTGTCTTCACAATTTTGGCGATGTGTCCCCTAAATTTTAGATCCTTATCCACTATCACCCCCAGATCTCTTATTTCCTCTACCTCTAACAATATATTCTCACCAAGCATAAATTCTGCATCCCATCTTTGTTTTCCAAATTTTAAAACCTTACATTTTGCAACATTGAACTCACATCCCCATTTCCGTGCCCAATCACTCAATTTATTCAAGTCTTCTTGCAAGGCCACAACATCTTCACTACTCTTTATGGTTCGTCCTAACTTTGTATCATCTGCAAACAGCTGAATATCTGCATCCAAATCTTTGCCAATATCATTAATATACAAGTTAAACAGCAATGGCCCTAAAACATACCCCCTGAGGCACTCCACCAGTGACTTTCCTTTTCCTGGATATCACACGCCCATACACTACTTGTTGATACCTATCAGATAGTCAGTCTCCAATCCAATGCACTAATCTAATATCCAACCCCATCTGCTCTAGTTTGACTGTCAACTTATCATGAGGTATTCTATCAAAAGCCTTTGCAAAATCCAAGTATATTATGGTGTAGCCTTCTCCTCTGTCCAAGGAAGCAGTCCCTTTACTGTAATAAGTAAGTAGATTACTAAAACATGACCTCCCTTTAGCAAATCCATGCTGTCCATCAAAGATAATACCATTGTTGTCAACCCAACTCTGGATCCTCGTTCTCACAAGCTTCTCCAACAACTTAACCACAACACCTGACACACACACACACACACACACACACACACACACACACACACACACACACACACACACACACACACACACACACACACACACACACACACACACACACACACAGATAGCCCTATAGTTTGATGCTTGAGTTTGATCACCTCCTTTATGAAGTGGCACAATCTTGCCCTCCTTCCACTCCTTAGGAACTTGACCTAGCGCAAGACTCGTATTAAAAAAATACGTCAAGGCAGGTGTCAACTCCCTGGCAACATTCCTTCAGAATATGCGGTGATATATTATCAAGTCCCACAGCCTTATTTACCTCTAGTTTACTCAACTTCCCAAATACCTCTTGCTCACTTACAGTCAGTCTCTCCTCCCCATCATCAACTGCTCTCAATCTCTCCATGAAGTCACATTCACAAGATTGAAAGATCTTTATGAACTGCTGATTAAGTATCTCCACCACACATTCTGCAACAGCTGTCTTTATACCATTTTCTCCAATCAATGTCATCCTTTCATAATCATTCTTTCTTTTGCTGGCTACATATTGAAAGAACTCCATAGGATTCTTTTTGGCTTCATTAGCTAACTGCTGTTCATACCTCTCTTTAGCTACTCTCACCAACCAAGTCACCCTCCTTGCTTGGTCTTTGTAGACCTCATGAAATTGGTTATTTCCACTTCTCTTATGCTGCCTCCACAATGCCCTTTTTCTCTGTATCGCCTGCTTAATCTCTTTATTCATCCATCTTAACCTTCTCACCCTTGGAATACATTTAGACATTGCATTACCTAGATAGTTTTTGAAAATCCCTCAATCTGCATTGATCTCTTTTCCAGCTAACTCCTCGTTCCATGCTACACCCACAAGCTGTCTCCTGAGTTCTTCATAATCACTCCTCTTGTAGTTCCACATACACCCTTTTCTCACAGGAGTTCTCGCACTGCTGGCAATCACCCAAGTAATCACCTCATGGTCACTCTCAACAATTGGTGGATGATTTCACACCTCATTTATAATTACATCCTCTGATGAGATGACAAAATCCAAGACCCTTAATCCTCGTGTGCCCTCTGTTACATACTGTCTGAGGTAGTTATCCCTCAAAAACTCAAGAAACTCATTTTCTTTACTTCTAGTTGCTATCTCATCATTCCAGTCTATATTGCCATAATTAAAATCACCCATAACAGTCACCCTTTTCTTATTTGCTTGGCTAATTTGACTATACATTTCACTATCACCATCACTCACATTAACTGGTCTATAACAACATCCCACCAAGTATATGATTCCATTCACCTCTATCTCACACCATACTGACTCAAACCCACTGGCACTATTTCTGTCTTACATCTGTACTTTGTATGGACATAACTCTTTCTCTATCATCAATAGCACTCCCCCTCCCTTTTTAACCCTTCTATCTGCACGAAACACATCCTACCCTTCCATCTCTATTCCTGACAGGATGTCATCCTCTTCCAACCATGTCTCACTTATTCCGACAATTTTTGGGTGAACAGACGCAATTAGTGCAACCATTTCATCTGCTTGTTTCTTATACTTCTAGCATTTGTATACAAACACAACAGCTCATTTCTGGATCTACAGCTAGTTCCACTGATACTATTCACTCGATGTGATCTCTCCATGCTCGACTGGGGCAATTTCCCTTTCTTCTTCTTCATTTTAGAACCCTTTTCAATTCCAACTGTTTCCTCTTGATCCCTGGTCATCCCATTCCTTTCCTGCCTACACATCCTCTCACCTCCTCTTGGAGCATCCACCTTTCTCACGCTGTGTACCCCTGTCCACCCTGAGCCTCCCCGTTTCTCTGCTCCTCTTGCACACCCATTCTCTCATTTTCTATACTCATACCACTCACTTGCCACTTCATATTATGCTGTGCCAGCCAATACAGAGGATAGATGAGACTCTTATCCAAGGTGGCTCTCTCAGAATAATACACCGTAATGGATGTTCTAACACTAATGCAATTCACCAACTTCACTTTGCTTTTGCATGCAGTTATGGCCCGTAAATTCTAACTATAATCCTGTGTCCCTCCCGCTAGGTTCTGTAGTCTTTTTATGAGTGGCAATTCAAATTCATATGACAGGCTGATTTCAGGTAAATGAAATAAAACATATTTAATGAGGTCTAAGAATTATACATGAGAAATATATCAAACACATGGTTAACTTAATCATTTTCCTAGTAAAATTCAGATATCATTACTAACACAATATGACATGAATAATAACTTGCTCCATGGAGTTATCCATTAAATGTACAAATTACTAGCTTAAAATCATTAGATTTTCAATCACTCTCAAGTCACTGATCATATCTTACAATACATTACAGGTAATTCACATACAGATACTTCCTGGGAGTTTTCTTCAAATAGGGACAGGTCACTGCCAAACATGATAATCTCTAAAGTTCTCTATCAAATGTCCACACATAAATTAACATATAGAGTCCATTCATATCTCTAACTGGAAATAAGACTTAAACGTTCTACATTACCATCCCATGGAATGACTTTCTGTTCTATGAGCAGCCTTGTCTAGACATCAAGGCAATTTTGTAGGCTATTGTTCATGGGGGGGGGGGGTCACTTACGAAGACTGCACGGCTTGGTCTCCACGAGTCGATAAGGCGATGTGCTGCTCTTGTCTCTCTCTCTGGTACTGCTGGCATTCATCTGTATTATCAGTTACTCGATATTGCTTAGCTACTCTGCTATGAAGAGTTAGCTAGCCTCGACCGGCAAGCTATGGTAGACCACTCATGACTTGTACGGCCGATCCGGAATCACCCCGATGGCGGAGGGAGAGCCAACGTCCAAGAACGCATGAAACAGGAACCAAAAGACCTCATGAGGGGGGGCAAAACCCTTTTATACCTCCTACTTTGGCGCCCTCACTTCGCTACGTTTTTTACTGCACGGCACTCCCACATCGCGCATAGCATTCTATTGAGAATGTGTTCAAGCTTAGCTTTCCATATAAATTCTCCTTCCCTTATGCCATAAGTTATACTGGATGGCTAAAGCATGACCTTTGGACCCCGGTCTACATTCAACTTAATCTCATACACTAAATAAAATGGGATATTCTAATTTAACTATAATTTTATATAAATTCCCTTTTTTACTCTGAACAAAATAGGTTAAGTTTCACATTTCTAAATTAAACATTTCTTCAGTTCTGCCTTAAAGTTATAATATGCATTTTTATTTCCTTGCCAAAGTACAAGTTCCTCTGCCTACATTTAAGAATTGTTAGATCCTGAATGAATTAATATTTATCCACATTTTTGATCATTCAGAACATAACAAAGGTCCCCCCCCTTTCTAAGAAAAAATTTTATTTCTGTAAAATTCTTTTATAGATTTCCCTTCCTGTTCTTTAAGAGTAACCTCCTCGCATTTCTTAGGTCTAGCATTTGTAATACGTTCAGGTAGGGCATGCTCTGCATCTTTCCTGACTTCCTCACACTTGCACTCTCTATAGTCATGGTTGCCTTGTCTTTCTTGAGTCTCATGCCTGTCACCCTTTTGTTTTTTTGAGGGAAATTATTGGTTTTCATTCTTTATCATTATGGTTAATTGCCCTTGTCTCTTTGCATCTTTCATGCTCACTTTCACATGTAACCTCTTGATCTGTGAATAACATTTCGTCTATCTGATCACCCATGTCTGGATCCTTTGAAAAGAAAAACCTCACTTGATTTGGTTGTGTTACATGTAACACGTTTAGAGCCTCCCTCTGAAGGTTTTTCCTTGCTCGTTCTCTGGGATTTCCACTTCATTGGAGCACCTCCTTTACTCATGGCTTGTGACCCCCCTTTTCTTTTTTCTGTATTTCTCTTTCTTCCTAGAAAGCTTATTTCCTTTCTATAGTAATCACATGTGAACTTATACTTTGTCAAGAAGTTATTTCCCAGTATCAACCTTGGATGTGGGGGAGAGTCTCTTGGTAATACCAGAAATTAATGCCAAGCATAAATGCAAAATTCAGGTAATCTAATCTTGCCTTTACTCTTACAGATTTTGTCACGTGAACAACCTCAGGGGATATTCTAAATAGATTTATGGGTCTCTTCAGATGTTTTACCCTATCCTGTACATGGGGCTCCAGCTCCCTCAGAAAGTTTTCTGAGATGAAAGAAACTTGGGAACCGGTATCCACCAAAGCTCTAAATCTACTACTGCAAATTCTTCCTTCTACATAAATTCCAGGGAAATGTATTTCTCTTTCTTCCTAGAAAGCTTATTTCCTTTCTATAGTAATCACATGCGAACTTATACTTTGTCAAGAAGTTATTTCCCAGTATCAACCTTGGATGTGGGGGAGAGTCTCTTGGTAATACCAGAAATTAATGCCAAGCATAAATGCAAAATTCAGGTAATCTAATCTTGCCTTTACTCTTACAGATTTTGTCACGTGAACAACCTCAGGGGATATTCTAAATAGATTTATGGGTCTCTTCAGATGTTTTACCCTATCCTGTACATGGGGCTCCAGCTCCCTCAGAAAGTTTTCTGAGATGAAAGAAACTTGGGAACCGGTATCCACCAAAGCTCTAAATCTACTACTGCAAATTCTTCCTTCTACATAAATTCCAGGGAAATGTCCCTGACCTTGTTGATTTCTTTTCCATGTGTCTTTGGTGCAAATGTGAGGTCTATACTCTTTCTGATAGTCCCTTTTCAGGTTCCCTTGTTTGGCATAACATTTTCGTGCAAGATGCCCCAGTTTGTTACAACTGTAGTTACTTGGGGCTCTCTGTGATTACCCCTCTCATAATCTCCGTCCAAAGACAAAGGAGCATTTGCAGTTTCTCTAGTGGATAACTCTGCCAACCTTTGCATTACAGAATCCATCTTGTCTAGTACTGGCTTTTCTAATATTTCTACTTCTCAGTGAATTAGTTCAGTTGTTCTCTCATCCTTTGTGAAATAATTTTCCTGGGTTCTCACAGAGGTTGTCATCAGTTGGCCAAGCACTGCATCGAGGCATTCCATCATGGGTTGATGTAGTTTTTCCACCTATTGTTTAACCAACTGGCGAACTTTGCTTAGATTGGGAATGCTAGCAGTAACCTGGCAAACTGACTCTGCTCTATTCTCCCCATTTTCCTTCTGTGCTTTCGGTCTCTCCTTCCTTTCCTGACATTCCTTTACAATACCAGGGTCACTATTACTATCTCTCTTTTCTTTAATCATGTTGATGGATCCAACATTGGCTGCAGGACATATGTCTCTGAGCAGTTCTCTTACTTTTACTGCTGCATAACACTCTTTCAGGTTGGATACCCCTCTTCCAAAGGCTGTTTCTCTCAACTCCCTTTTTAGACCTATCCTAAAGTGCTGGAAGACAGCCCAATCCAAATGGTGTTTGTCTTCACTTGAGACGTTCAAGGTATTCGAGAGAGTCAGTATTCTGTCATGGAAGTCAGATAGGCTCTCTATCTCCTTGTGCCATCTTTTGGAGCTTCCATAGGTCAGGCCCTACATTCTTAACCTTAGAGAATTGTGAGAGTAGAACCTCTTTAAACCTATTGTAGTCAAGTGTTTCTTTCAGGGTCAGGGATGAGTAGAAATATGTCTTGGCCTTCCTCACTAACTTGCTGCGTAGCAAAACAAGTAGCTGGAAATCACTCCAGCAGCCAATCTTTCTTAATTCCTCAATGTATTCAAAAAATGTGACCACGTCATCAGTGTCTTCCCCAGAGAACTGTGGGAATACCTGCTGTGGATTTATGGTTCTAAAAAATTCTTCATTATTCATGTTAGAGCTTGTAGGTAGAGATATGCTTGTACCTTAGCTTACAATAAAATGTTATAGAAATATTCAAATATTCTATTTTCCTCAATAATCGCCTGACATGAATTCAACGCCCAACTCACTGTGATTGATCAATTTATTGCCATCTTTTGGAGCTTCCATAGGCCCTACATTCTTAACCTTAGAGAATTGTGAGAGTAGAACCTCTTTAAACCTATTGTAGTCAAGTGTTTCTTTCAGGGTCAGGGATGAGTAGAAATATGTCTTGGCCTTCCCCACTAACTTGCTGCGTAGCAAAACAAGTAGCTGGAAATCACTCCAGCAGCCAATCTTTCTTAATTCCTCAATGTATTCAAAAAATGTGACACGTCATCAGTGTCTTCCCCAGAGAACTGTGGGAATACCTGCTGTGGATTTATGGTTCTAAAAAATTCTTCATTATTCATGTTAGAGCTTGTAGGTAGAGATATGCTTGTACCTTAGCTTACAATAAAATGTTATAGAAATATTCAAATATTCTATTTTCCAAAATAATCGCCTGACATGAATTCAACGTCCAACTCACTGTGATTGATCAATTTATTAATTTTACAGGATCCAATCACATCCTCTCGGCTGACCACCATTGTTATGTTGTTATTTTTTCCTCGTTATTTAAATGTTTTACTACTCACTCATACAGTTATTTCCCTTCTGGCTTCTGTAATAATTTGTCAATCAAAATCATTAATTCAGCTATCACTCTCTTTTCCTTAAACAAGCTATGATTCGGGCTATTCCTAAGTTTAGTCACGTGTATTTCTTTCATTCATTAGAGGCTTTTGTCTAAATTTGGGACAAGGCCCTTAATTTTACCTGCTGAGACAGTCTCCCTGTTAAATATATTGATGCATTTATATTATGCTGCGACAGCCAATACAGAGGAGAGATGAGACTCTTATCCAAGGTGGCTCTCTCAGAAATATATTATGATGCGCCAGCCAATACAGAGGAGAGATGAGACTCTTATCCAAGGTGGCTCTGTCAGAAATAATACACAGTAATGGATGTTCTAACATTAATGCAATTCACCTACTTCACTTTGCTTTTGCATGCAGTTATGGCCCGTAAATTCTAACTATAATCCTGTGTCCCTCCCGCTAGGTTCTGTAATCTTTTTATGAGTGGCAATTCAAATTCATATGACAGGCTGATTTCAGGCAAATGAAATAAGACATATTTATTTAGGTCTAAGAATTATACATGAGAAATATATCAAACACATGGTTAACTTAATCACTTTCCTAGTAAAAATCAGATATCATTACTAACACAATATGACATGAATAATAACTTGCTCCATGGAGTTATCCATTAAATGTACAAATTACTAGCTTAAAATCATTAGATTTTCAATCACTCTCAAGTCACTGATCATATCTTACAATACATTACAGGTAATTCACATACAGATACTTCCTGGGAGTTTTCTTCAAATAGGGACAGGTCACTGCCAAATGTGGTAATCTCTAAAGTTCTCTATCAAATGTCCACACATAAATTAACATATAGAGTCCATTCATATCTCTAACTGGAAATAAGACTTAAACATTCTACATTACCATCCCATGGAATGACTTTCTGTTCTATGAGCAGCCTTGTCTAGACATCAAGGCAATTTTGTAGGCTATTGTTCATGGGGGGGTCACTTACGAAGACTGCACGGCTTGGTCTCCACGAGTCGATAAGGCGATGTGCTGCTCTTGTCTCTCTCTCTGGTACTGCTGGCATTCATCTGTATTATCAGTTACTCGATATTGCTTAGCTACTCTGCTATGAAGAGTTAGCTAGCCTCGACCGGCAAGCTATGGTAGACCACTCATGACTTGTACGGCCGATCCGGAATCACCCCGATGGCGGAGAGAGAGCCAACGTCCAAGAACGCATGAAACAGGAACCAAAAGACCTCATGGGGGGGGGGGGGGGCAAAGCCCTTTTATACTTCCTACTTTGGCGCCCTCACTTCGCTACGTTTTTTACCGCATGGCACAGCTCCATTGCGTGTAGCGTTCTTCTGAGAATGCATTCCAGCTTTGCTTTCCATATAAATTCTCCTTCCCTTAGGCCATAAGTTATACTGGACAGGTAAAGTGTGACCTTTGGACCCCAGTCTACATTCAACTTACTCTCATACACTAAATAGAATGGGATATTTTAATTTAACTATAATTTTATATAAATTCCCTTTTTGACTCTACAAAATAGGTTAAGTTTCACATTTCTAAATTAAACATTTCTTCAGTTCTGCCTTAAAGTTATAATATACATTTATATTTCCTTGCCAAAGTACAAGTTTCTCTACCTACAATTAAGAATTGTTAGATCTTGAATGAATTAATCTTTTATCCAAATTTTGGATCATTCAGGACACAACAACGGGCCAGTTTGCCTGTTCTGAGGGATGAAAAACCCGAGTTTCCAGGTGAAAAAATCCTCTACCTCCATATGAGACCAGCTAACTTACCTTTAGTCAAAAGAGACCAGATAAAATTCCTCACATCATGGACGGGAATTGAATATGAGTCTTTCTGACCAAAGGGTTTCGTCTATACTGACTGAGCTATGGAGGCTCAATGTAATATTGATGTTCATTGATTCTTTTTCCACAGAATGGCCTGTCTGCCCAAAGTATGTCAAATTACATTCACAAGATATCTAGTAAACAACAGCTAATGATAGAGGTGACAGTTTGTCTTTTGTAGATGACAACAGATAAGAAATTTTGTTGATAGGCAAATATGTGAGAATAAGGTGATACTTTTTCAAAATTCTATCAGAGATACTATAAATATAAGGGATTGGAACCCTGTGGTCTATTGAAGAATCCTTAGGTGTTGGAACACAGAATTCAATTATCTACTGGATTTGATCAGGGTAGTAACCATTAAATTCTATTAAAGTTTTAATAGTAAGAAGTTCTTCTTGTAAGCTTGAGGGAGAGAAGTATACATATGTGCTCTATTAATTAAAGACTTGATAACACCAATTTTTTGAGAGGTGTGATGAGAAGACTTTTGATGAATGTATCTGCAGTAAAGATAAGTTTTTGATAAACATTACTTGAAAAAATACCAGAGGCTGTGCGAGTAACAAGGATGTCCAAGAATGGTAAACTACCATCATTTTCTTTTTCCATGGTGAACTGAATGCCTGGATGAAGGCTATTGATCTGCTATAGGAAAGTGGCTAAGTTCATTTTCAGAATAAGGCCAAACAGCAAAAACATCATCGACGTAATGAAACCAAAGAGAGGGTTGGGGGCAAATAGATGAGAACAAGGTATCTTCCAGATAGTTCAAAAAATCGATTGCCAAGGAAGAGACAGAGGGCTACCCATGGTAGTGCCTTCAAGTAGTCTATAGATCTTGTTTTTTCAGCTGAAATATCCTGATTCTATAACAAACTCAAAAATCTTTGCATTATCCTCCTGGTTAGTGCAATTGGTAATCTTCATTAGCAAACTAACAGAGTCAGATAACTGAATGTTGGTAAAGATAACTTGTGAATATAATATGACATACTTTGGGCAGAGAGGCTGATCTGTAGAAAAAAGAATTAATGAACTTCAATATCACATTGAATACATGAAACCTCAATCAAAAGTCTGTTCTGGCACAACATAGTATTGGCACTAAACACAGTATCCAGTGTAATGAAGTTTGTCTTTTCCATAGAAGCAGTTTTAAATATGAACGCCCTTTCAAAGAAAGTTATGAAATCCTTTTACATCGGCCAAACCTGAATTGGAAAGATTCTTTCTTTCTCTCTCTCTCTCTCTCCCCCCCCCAAAAAAAAAAAAGTTTGAGAGATTCTCATTTCATGTAAACATCAAAAATAGTTTTAATATTATTTATTAATATATTAATTTATACTGCATGGCAACAGTTTGTAATTGGCAAACTAATTGTTGTATGTACCTTATATTCCTGTTTCATTGATTTGCTTCTTTCTATGCACTAATCATGTACTGTTATTTTCACTACGAAATATCTGTACTTTCATTTCTTTAAAGATAATTACTGTGGTTATCGTGTAATTTGTTGTTCTTCGATGTTTCTACTGTTTACCCTCTGGGAAGATCACGCTGATGTGCAGTCTAATGAAATGGAATTATCCTTGAGAGGGTTTGGAGTCTTCATTTACTCTGGCTTTTACTAGTTAACGATTTATGCCACAATCTGCTCCTGATTAAGTATGCACATCAAAGATGCCTGTCTTCCACCAATTGGTAATAACCAATCTGTTAACCTTAGAAAATTCCTGGCATCTATGTGAACAAAACACTCACCATGAGCGTTTTGTTCACATAGACGAAATCTATCAACCATAAATAATAAAATTTAAACTTTTAATCCAAATAGTTTGAACCACACAGTGGAACATGATCATGTGATCAACCAGATGAGTCCCTAACAGAGGTCAGTTGATGTGTGGCATGCATGCCAATGGACACATTTTGTTTAAAACTTCCTCTAAATTTTTTACTTATTGAAAAATTAATCATAGAACAGACCTGCACTTACACACACACACACACACAAAAAAAAAAAAAAATATATATATATATATATATATACACACACAGGGGGTTCTCGAGTTACGTCGGAGATCCGTTCCTAAGGACCGACGTAAGGCGATTTTCGATGTAAGTCGGAATTACCATAGCCTAAGTTACTTACCTAACCTAAAACACCCTAAAGTCATAAGTATATATCAAGAAACAGAACTAGGCTATAGGAAAATGAAAGGGAGAAACTTGTCTCAGCCAACCACTCAGGAAACTCACCAGCTGCTTTATCATCACTACTAGCAGCTTCACCTTGCACCTTAAGGTTATGTAAATTGCCCAGAGCCTTAAACCGCATAAACCAACCTTTACTAGCATCAAACGCTTCGCCTGCACTCATTTTCCCCCTTTACTTTTCAATGCCTCAAACAATCTTTTTGCCTTTTCTTGAATTAACATGAGGCTAACTGGGATACGGTGTTGATGCTGGTCTTCCAGCCAAAGAACAAGAAGCCTTTCCATCTCAATCATGAGCCTACTACGTTTTTCTGTAATCACAGTCGATTTCATGGGCGCCAATCCTTTCACATGTTCAAGGATGCGAACTTTATCCTTGATAATAGTCCTGACTGCGGTACAACTTAAGTTCAACGCACGGCCAATGTTCGTTGCCGTTTATCCCTTTTTTGCCCTTTTAATAACATCTAATTTCACTTCTAATATAATGGCTTTCCTTTTCTTCGACACACTGTCATCGGAAGAGTCTCCCTTACGTTTGGGAGCCATATTGAAGGGTAAAAAGTCACAAAAAAACACAAACACAAAAGTGAGAGAGCGAATGTAAACAAAGCACACGATACCCAAAGAGTGTATGCTGGGACCCAAGTGACGGTACCTCTCTCAAACAAATGCTGCGTGCACAAACAAGTTCGCCCGCGACGTTTCAATTTCACGTCACTGCTTCAAGTCGAAATTTATTTTTTAAATTATTTATGGGATTATCGCGATAAAGTCGAAACGACACATGTCGAGGTCAACGTAGGTCAAGGACCCCCTGTATAAATACAGGGTGGCCATAAAATAAATTTCCTCTTTAGAGGCATCTGTAGCTAAAACCAATAAATGTAATGAGATCAAATTTTATATTGAGACTTTTGAAGGCATGGGGAAATGATTTCCACGAAAAAAAAATTTAGTACCAAAAGTCGACGATAGGGGAAATTTCCTGCATTGCAGCAAAGACAATGTTTGGACTCCATAATTTTTATGCAGAATGGAGCACGGCCACACATTGAACATCCAGTACAGCGCACCATTTCAGTAATGAGAGGGTTATCAGTCAGTTCTTTCTGATGGCATGGCCACCTCAATCCCCAGACATCACACCATGTGACTTCTGGCTGTGAGGGTATTTGAAATCCATTGTGTATGTTGGTGGCATTCCTAACTTGCATATCTTGAAAGAGAACATAAAACGGGCGGTTATAAACATCCAATCTGACTCCTTACGCTCAGCTGTAGAGCATGTCGCACACCGGATGCAATTGTTGTACACAAGAAAGATCAGCACATTGAAAATCATGTATGTGGTCCAGGGGACCCTGATTCTGATGAATAAAACATTATTTCCTGTGAATTCAATCACTACATTAATTTCTCTCTCTCTCTCTCTCTCTTTCGCAAGTTGTTGTTTTAGTTTAATTATTATTATTATCATTGTAACGCGCCACATATCCAGCTGGAATGAGTGATGCGGCTGTCGCTTACACCGTCGAAATGTTATTATTCCATTTTACCTGCCTTTAATGTAATCATCTGCCAGTGCCAAAATATCCCCTATTGGTGACTTTTGGTACTAAATCTTTTTTTTGCGGAAATCCTCTCCCCATGCCTTCAAAGGTCTCATTGTAAAATTTGGTCTCATTCATTTATTTGTTTTAGCTACAGGTGCCTTCAAAGAGGGAAAGTTATTTTATGGCCACCCTGTATATATATATATATATATATATATATAAAACAAAAAAAAAAATATATATATATATATATATATATATATTTTTTTAAGAAATTTTTTTAAAAAAAGTATCTCCCCCCCCCTCCCCCTATGCAAAAAAATATTTTGTGTACCCCTGGGGATATGAATACCAAACTTTGGGAAATGCTAATCTAGAAAGATCAACCACCATGTAAAATTTACCTCTAAGTTTAACCCCATGTGTTCCATATCCTGCGCGTGCGCGCGCGCACACACACACACACACACACACACACACACACACACAGGGTAGTAATAATCTTCTCAAATAGGAACCTCTCCATAAATTCTGAATGTGGATCTTATTTTTTTTATGCACCAGCCAACACAGCATAAGATTCACTGACAGAATTATATTGGATAAATGAAGTTATTGTTGGAAAAAGTGGTAGGTCAGAGTGATCCTTTTCATTGATATGAGTAAAATATCCATTGGTCTCTTTGGCCTATGGCTTCTTATTTTATGTTCAAAGCAACTCTTTTTATGTCCTCTCTCATTTACCTGAGGGACACAACTGGTAGGAGTGGATTCTCCCAAGATCTTTACAGATACTTAATTCCTATTTCTCTCCAGAACAATCACTGAAGTAATCACAGGTTCAATTTCTAATACCCAAAATTGCCCAAAATTTTCAAAACATTCCTGCACGTGGTTTGTCTCTTAAAAATCCTACACCCCCCAAGATATTTAGAACAAGAATGGGAACCATCTATAAATTTACAGATTCTGTAAAAATCAGCCAAACTTTAATGTGTTAGTAAATTAAGTAAATTCTTGTTGACCAACTTAATACAATTCACGGACTTGTTGTGGGAGGCCTTAACACAAAACTCTCCTTGAATACACTCACCAAAGAAACCCACCATTCCCAAAAACTGATAGCAGTTGCTCATCACAGAGCTTGAAAAACACCTGGATCTCCTCTCCTTACCATCTGCTTTTTTTTTTTAATTTAAAAATACCTTACCACATCAAAGCTAGAGTCCTGTTATTATTTATTAGGCTACAAAATTAACTTAAATTAAGCTAGAGAGCAATATGTTCACAAGAAAAAATGTTTACTTATATAACTAAACATATAAATTAAAACAGCCAGCCTGGTTGGCCGAGTGGTTAGCGTATCTGCCCTCCGGCCAAAAGGCTGTGGGCTCGAATCCCACCGTGGGCATGGATGTTTGTGATTGTCTGTGAAAATAGTGGTGGTGGTGGTCAATGGTAGATGGCGCTGGTGTAGATGATGAAGGTAGTTGCGGTTAGTGGAGTAGTGGGGACAGAGAGCTGTAGAGCAGGTGCCCTCCCTTGATGAGTCTTTGGACTCCCTGGAGGTGTTATGTAATAATAATAACAATAAAAGCTGAAAAATTGCTTAAATTTTTCAGCTGGAAAACTTGGACTACCACCAGCTTCTGGTCTTTCCATCTTGCAATTGGTCTTCCTTGCTCTCTCCATCCCTTTGGTCTATATCTATTCACCTCTTTTGGTAGCAACTATCTTTCCATCCTAAATAGATGCTCTTTCCATTTCTATTATATGTTGTAAATATCTAGCGCTCTTCTGATGTCTTCATTTGTTATATGATCCAATTTTGTGCATCCTTTAATTACTCTTAAAAATCTCAATTCTGCAGCTTGTATTTTACTTTCATCTTTCTTTTTAACAGTCCATGTTTCTGAGAGACATATAAGAGTAGGAGTGGCCATTACTTTAGAAAATTTTAGCTGAGTTTCTCATCTTGTTTTCTTATTTAGTCCTTTTAATTGTTCCACAGATTTTCTAAAATTTCTTTATTTTTTTCATCTATGTCTTTATCTTTTACATATATGTTATTATTATTAACATTTGACCTCCATGGAGTCAAAGACTCATTGTGGGAAATACACACTATCACATAAAGCTCATCACAGGTTCAATTTCTAAATACCCAAAATTTTCAAAACATTCCTGTATGTGGTTTGTCCCTTAAAAATCTTACACCCCAAGATATATCCAATCATGATTTCAACTGATTCAATGCATCTACAATATTCATAACACATTCAGGTAATGTATTCCACTCACCAAACACTCTCCATGTAAAGAACCTTCTCCACACTCCTCTGCTCACACCCTCCTTATATAGTTTCCAAGGATGACCTCTTGTTCTACTCCCCCCTCTCCCATTCGATGAAAAATCTCCTCCATGTCAACCTCCTATTCACAAGATTTTGCAATTTACACAGCCTAAATATTTAAACTGTGTCACCTGCTCTATGATTTTATTTTCTATGACTATTTTTGATCTAACATAATCTTGATCTTTAAATGCCATGACTTTTTTTCTTTTGTGAAATTTTTAAAATTGTATTGTTGGCTTATTTTGTTTAATTCATAAACTAATTTTTAAAGGTAATCTTCATTGTCTTGTAATGTAATCTGATTCTGATCATCTGCATACAGCACTGTATTTTTAACAATTCTTCTGGTTAACCAGTTACTTTATTTTATTGCTTTTTTCCATATTTTAATAATCTGATCAAATATATATACAGTATATATAAATATATATTGAATAGTATTAGAGATAAGCAACCTCCATGTCTAACACCTTGTTAAATTTCGATCATCTGATAATTTATTACCTAGTTGTAACTGTATTTTTGTATCTTTATAAAAACTTTGTATAGCTTGTATTAAATGTAATGAATATCCTTGTTTTTTCATTATATTCCATAGTTTTTCTCTGTGTATTTTATCAAAAGCTTTCTTGTAATCCATAAAGGCCATATGAGTCTCTAAATTAAATTCTCATCTTTTTTCAATAATTTGTATAAATATATAAATATTGTCTACATGTGATCTTCCATGTCTGAAACCATTTTATGCTTCTGAGAGTATATTACACAGGCCTGCAAAATTCGAGTCATGAAAAGTTGTTTGGAAACTATTAACAGTTTCTGACTGCTGATTTCAAATATCTCTTCCATTTTTCTCTATTGTGTAAGGATTTTTCACATAATGGATCTCAATATTGCAGTAAAATAGCTTTAAAATGCATTTTCTGTAAACATTTTTGGAATGAAAGTATTGGAAAAAAAATTTTTTAATTAAAGATTAATCTTTAGTACATACTTTATATTTCGTTGTGGTGTCTTTTTCCTTCAAAACTTTTTTTTGAACTTTTTCTGTGAAAATCTTTTCCCGGGTCATCTCTGTGGAACATCCAGCAATAGCCCGCCATCATGTTGACATTCCACCTGCCCTGATACCTTCTTTCCATCTCCTTGACGTCTTGGTGGAATCGCTCTCCTTGCTCTTTGCTGACAGTTCCCATCTCAGGAAAGTAATCTAAATGAGAGTTGAGAAAGTGCACTTTTAAGCTAATGGGGCATTCCAAATGCTTGAATTTCTGTAGCATGTCTTCCACAATCATTTTATAGTTGGGGTCTTTGTAATTTCCTAAAAATTTGGTCACCACCTCTTTCAAAGCTGTCCATGCTTCTTTTTCAACAGTTGCCATTTTTTCTTCAAACAGTTTATCTTTCATAAGTTTCGTGAAGTTTGGATCGATAAAAATACCTTCTTTCAATTTTCCTGTAGATTAACCTGGAAATTTTGCACAAATGTATTTAAAACACCCTCCTTCTTTCGACAAAGCCTTGACAAATTGATTCATCAATCCCAGCTTTATGTGAAGTGGGGGTTAAAGGATTTTTTCCCAAGCAATCAAAGTTTCGCATAACACATTTTTACTTCCAGGGTCTAATGTGACTCTTTCTGGCCATTCCTTTTTGATCCAATGTTGCTCTCAATCTTGGCTGTCCCACTCGCACAAAAAGCACGGGTATTTGGTGTATCTTCTTTGTTGTCCCAAAATCATAGATTATTATTATTATTATTCAGGCCTCCATGGAGTCAAAAGACTCATCGTGGGTGGTCCTTCCCAAGAACATAAAGTCTGTCAAGACTCATCGAGGGGAGGTCCCCCCCCCCCCCCTAAGAAACACAAAGTCTATCATATCACTACTAACTGTCCACCCATGATCGTTGTACTTAAGTTTGTTGAGAATGAAGGCTAAATTTTCACATTGTTCTTTCAAGTGCATGGAATGTGGTACTGAAGCATACTTATTGTAATTATGGAGAAGCACAGCTTTGAGCACATCGACTAAAGTTCAACTAAAGAATCACACAAGAAAATGTGTCTGACAACAGGAAAATAATCCATTATCTTGGTGAATTCGATTCAAAGTAGCCACCTGCACCAGGGTCAGTTTTACCATTAGGCGAACCTAATGGTAAAACTGAACCTAATGGTAAAACTGGTGCCCCCGAAGTCTGAGCACCCCCAGGCAATCGCCTGGGGGTGCTCAGACTCCAGGACAATTTATAGGGGGCGCATAAATTTTCTTTGCCTAGGGGCATCAGATACTCTCGGACCGGCTCTGACCTGCACTTTTATCTGCATTCCTCCCTCCTCTCCTATCTGAAGAATGAGAAGTTTTGTGGAAATTTCTTTATCATAAAAAGGCACTTCAAAAAAGCACTTATACAACTAATTAACTGTAAATAAAGGAGAATGAAAATAAATACCAATGTGCTGAATTTAAATCCAAATACTACTAATAAAAACAACAAAATTAGAAATTGGGTAAAATTGGTGGGTGATGTAATTTTTTTACTATTTTTTCTGAACTCAACACCACCTAAAAACCTATAAGAATCAATTATTACTTCACAGATAACTTTTCCATTGCAGGCCTGTGTTATTTGCAATATTTCTGAAGTCTTTTATTCAGGATTTTACTGTAAATTTTGTAACCGGTATTTAATAAATTTATTCCTCTGTAATTTCCACAATCATCTCTGTCTCCTTTCTTAAATATAGATATAACCTTAACTTTCAACCAATCTGATGGAACCTTACATTTCCTCCAATAGTTATTTATTAATTTTAAGAATCTATGATGTAAGTACTCTCTGTCATATTTCCAAAGCTCTGTATTTATGCCATCTAATCCGTTTTTTTTCTATTTTCTGATACTTTATTGCTTCTTTTAGTTCTTCCAATTTTATTGGCTTTATATCAGTACTGATTTCTTCATTATTATTTTCTGTTAGTAAATTGGGGTCATACCATAAATTCTTATAATGTTCTATATGCTGTTTCTCTGGTATTATGTAGATTTATGCTGTATCTCTTTCTTTGTTGCTTAATTTCCTTAATATTTTGTAGCTATGTCATGTCTTCCATGTATGCCTTCTTCTATTTTACTAATAAATCTTTAGTAAGAATCTTGGTGAGCTTTCTGTACTATGGTTTTAGCTATTTTTCTTGTGTTTTTGTATATTACTCCTGTTTCATCTATATATTTTGAAAGAATGATTTATATGCCATTCGTTTTTCTTTTATTGCATTTTCTATATCTGCGTTCCAAATTTTTATGTTTTTCTTCTTAATATTTAATTTTACTTTCCTAGTTCTTCAGAGTCTGTTTTATGAATTATCTTTATTAAAGTTTTCCATTCTTCTTCTATATCTTTATTGATTTTGGCTTCTTTTAGGTAACCTGTTAATCATGATTGATACAGCATTATAATACTTTCTTCTTGCAAATATACTTTGCATACTTTTTTTTTTTGCTTACACTTGGATAAAGGATTAAACCAAGAATTCTTGGCATCTTTAATTTATAGTATAAGAAAGCGGAAAACCTTTCAAGAGAATATAATAGAGAGAATATGAGAGAGTGCTCGATCTGGTGATGACATTTAAAGATATGCCCATAACAAAAGGTAATACACTTTGTCTCTGCATGCAGAAGGGGTATATGAGAGACTACAGAGCTGATGATTATGCCTAATTTAGAAGTTGGCTTTGAGCAGTGTGCCACTGCATAAATTGCAAGGGATGAAAGTTAGTAATGCATGAGAAACAGTCAAGAAGAGTTTAAGGGAAAGAGTATCAAACCACAAACCAAATGACAGGAGGATAAATCAATTAGGACTGAAATGCTAGATAGCATAATTAACCACCCAAATAGCAAAGTAGATAAAATATAACAAAAACATAAGCTTGGTATACATATTATTTCTATAGTAATTTATAAGGTAGCCCATAAGATTACTTGGCTATTGAAGAACACATTAACATGTAGAGATATGGAGGTTGTTAATCTTCTTTATAAGGCCTTGATATGCCCACATCTGAATTACAGCATAATTGTCAGGTCTGGTCCCATGGGTTTCTTGGGGATGAGGAAGCAGTGAAGAGGATTCAGAGGTGAGTGACTAACATAGTGAATGGCCTGTGGAATGTTCCCTATGAGGAAAGATTGAGGGAGTATGGATTGCAGAAGTTACTTGACAGAAGAAAAAGATGGGATATGATAGAAACATTTAAGTTGCCTTAAGGGTTTTATAGGATGCATGGCAAATGTTTCAACACTTGACAAGAGGGACAATAACAAGGGAAGTTGAAAAGTGGTTAGTAGAGGTGTGAGGACTAGGTTTTTTGATTGGACAGTTGTGAATGAGTGGAATGGGTTGCCAGAGTCAGTTGTGAGTGTTTTGTCAATGGAAGCATATGAAATGCTTTGAATTACTGTGATCAGTTACTGAGAATGCATTATGCAGGTAGAGATAACAAATTAATTGAGGACAAGTTGATGTGGGAATAAAGTTGATAAATGAAAGTATTCAAGATATTATAGATCTCACTGTCAACACATCTATAGAACTGGATGGGATAAATAAAATTTAAAAAAAAAAAGGTAGAAAAAGTGCAAAATAGGCCTTGAAAATTATTTTGCATTATCAGTCACCACTTACGGCACCAACATTAATTACACAGCGTTCTATGAAAACGGTGAAGGTAAATTACGAATAACATATTCCTAATAACGCTCATAAAACCTGTCGAATTCGGGCAAAAATAAAACTTGTAACCTGTGTAATTCAAACATTTCTAGTTATATGAAATGCTTTATATAATAACTAGAATTGAGTTCGTTATAATAAAATAAGGGAAAGAGAAAAGTTAAAAAAAAAATTATTTGAAACGACATTCGGCAGAAATTGGTACGTTGGCAAATATATATTATTTTGGTAGCCTCCATGGATTCAAAGGACTCAAAGTAGGATATGGATAATTATTTTTTTATCACACGCAATTAATTACTTAATATTGTGCTGTTAATTATCTCGGTGGAAAATAATAGAGGGGTCTGAGAGAGACCATATAAAGGTCAATAACATACCTCAAAACGAACAGACCATATAAAGGTCAATAGCATACCTCACAAACGAACAGATATTTTAACAGATGTTCCCACGTGTTCCTCTAAACAGAAATTTAGAATAGGTACTATTTCTGGGAAGATTCCCATGTTAGACTGTAGATGTGAGACTATGAGACTTGAGAGTATTTTGAATATTATCTGAGTAATTTAGAGTATTTTGTTGTGCACGTAATGCTTTCCGATCTTCAGATGGAAATAATTATATCTCTTTTCTGAAAACACATACAGAATAAGTATACATTTATATTTTCCTAAACTCCCCTTTTTTGAGGACTCTATAGCCTACTTGCAACTCTTTTGACTACATACGCTTTGCCACTGAAACAAAGAAACTATAGGCTGATTCTACACTGGTTTCCATAAATTAAGGAACATGAAAAAAAAATCGCGGTAACTCAAAAACTGAATGATGAATTTTTCGGCAATTATTGTTATTATTGTTTCACAGTGTTTATAATAGTATCCAGGAGCTCAGTTGTTAGTAACAACTATTACACCTACAAAAGTCTTAAGTCCCTCAAAGTTTTCGAGAAGAGGATTGAGGACAGCAACACATCTAGCTAAAGTAACTCAGATATGCTCAATAAGATTATGGGCATGAGACCGGACTGGCTGGTCCATACGTACGATAGTCTCTTCTTGGAGATATTGGTCAATGAGCTTCACTCCATGTGGAACAAGAAATATCGTCTTGTAGGATAAACGTTTCCCCTATCGCAACCACATATGGACAAACATAGGAGTTTAGGACTTCGTCTCTATAAGTTGCAGGATTCTTGGTTCTGCTAACAATAGACATCTTCTTGGTCCTTCGACCCGCCAAGATATCTCTCCCATACTATCACATGGCCACTAGAAGTGTCCCTTTCACAGATATAAGGAGAAGCGTAAGTGTGTGTAAATACTACACGAGTTGTGATCGGAAGAGAACTGCGTAAACATTGTCGTCTCTCTAATATCCTTGAAGGCAACACCTATTGTGCAGGTAATGCCATTGAGGAGGAATCTCGTTGGTGGACTCACCAACATATATATATGCTTTCTAGCGGAACCATGAATGCTGCAACTTATAGAGATGGGGATTCTATGCACCTTCATCTGTATAAGAATGTGAATAGAGAGACATTTATTCCACAATCCGCTAAGGCTCTTCTTCATTGAGAAAAGCTCCTGGACCAATATGTTCAATGAAATACAATAATATATATACATTATGTCAGCCAGATCTCTCATCATCAGTGGTTCTAACAGACACTTTATTGTCCAAGATTATTATCAAATTATGGTTACCAAATCCAAAGATAAGGTGGATAGCCAAATGCCTATGAATATTATTTTGTCTGTAAATTGTGTAAATCTACTGACCAGTTGATCCAGCTGTAGCAAGAAATACCAGAGTTTCTGTGAAAATTCTTCCATCTCTGTATGAGACCTGTTAATTCACTTCTGGTTCAAAGGTCTTGATAAAGGTTCTTTGCATCTTGGAATGGATTGGAAACCATACCTTTCCAACCAAAGGGCTTCTTCTATATCGAGTGACGCTCTCTGGCAAGCCAGGTTTCCTGACCTAAATTCTATTTAGATATGTCTGCGTAGCTCTAGGTAAAGGTTGGTCGATTGGTAGAGCCTCTGCTACTATTTGCTAAATTAAGTAAGTTTGAGCGCGGTTAGTAGTTAGAAGGGGCCCAATCGTTCAAAGCTGTTGGCACACTCTCCCTCGATGAGTCTTTGGACTCCCTGGAGGTGTTAAATAATAATAATAATAATAATAATAATGTCGCCACTGCGTTTCCCAAAACCTTCAGGGACGAAGGAGAACTTTTCAGGAGCAATGGGTGTTATTTTCAATTGAACTCCTGGATACCATATAAACAATATAAAATATCATTGTGGGTGATATTTTGCGTGAGTGCTGACCATATTACTTACTGAGGAAATTCGACAATCTGATTTTCACTTCTATTACCATTGTCTCATATACTGATTCGATACTGAATTAAAACGTTTATTTACAATTGTTGTGTGTTGATTTCATATCTCATATTATATGGCTTTAAGGAAATAAGTGTAGTTGCCAACCAGCAAAACTTCTTATACACCTTTATCACCATGTTCTCGAGAAATCAGATATTTGACAGAAATAAGTAGTTTTAAAAGATCGACCATAAATCAGCCTCTAGTTAAGATAACAATAGGAGTCAAGCAGTAGCATAGCTAGAGCTTTTGCCGCGCGGGAGGGTTCCTGAGTTTGCCGCCCTTCTCAATACACACCAAAAATACTACGAAAAAAAGTCAAAAAGACGTATAGGGAAATTAATTAATATATATTAATTTTTTATTAATAAATTTATTAATATTAATATATTAATATTAATAATAGGCGTTAGCTGTTTTTTTTAATATTAATATAAATTAAGTTTACAAGCCCACACAATGTCATACATTTCTTTAAAACATATTTGTCAATTAGTCAAAAAGAGATTTATCTCATCCTGCCATTCAACAAATCGTTTCAGAACAAGACCTCGATTAAGCCAACGAACATTGTTGTGCATTATTAGTCCTTTGTACATCGAATCCACCTTATTCAATAGATTCTGAAAGTCTTTCATCCAAAGCACGTGCAGAAATGTAATTAATAGCCTTGGTTACTGTTTGCATCACTTCTTGAAGTTCCTTTAGGCCAGCTTTTGCACATAAATTCTCCTCATATATGATGCAATCAAACCTATCAGTGGATGATCTATTTGCAGATTTACAAATCCTGCTTTCTTACCAATCATGCTGTACGGCGTGAACACTATCTGTTGTGATGGATAACACTTTTGAAATATCAATTTGCCGAATAGATAATTCGTTCATAACTGCTTTACATATTTCAACCCTACTGGTACGCTCAGGTAGTGTTACAAGGTTAATCATCCTTTCGCATACTTCGTCATCCCTACAAAATCGGGCAAAGATTGCCAGCCTAGCTGCTGTAATATCATGCTCTCATTAACACAAATAGAAAAGAACTTACATGAAGCCAAATCTTTTGTTAATTTTTCTGTTGGATTCCTTTCCAATTTAAGTATCCTATCCTTAACTGTTTTTCTAGTCACAGACAAATCTTTAATGCATACAATAATTTTTACCTCTTCTGAAAGATTGTCAAAAAGGAAAGGAGCACATTCTAGCCATGCTTATTTAATATAATCCCCATCACTAAGTAGTTTTCCGTGTCGGGCAATAACATTCGAAATCTCAAAACTAGCAGCAACTAAGTTATGGGACAAGGCCTACCTGAAAAAAAAAGTTCATCCAAGTATCATACGGACTCTTTTTTTTTTTTTTTGTCTTGCTCAGTTCATGAGAAATTAACTCTCTTTGTTCTTGCTCTCTTTATTACTTAATTTCTTATGAACAGTTTCAAAATGTCTCTTTATAGAAGACGTCTTACAAACAACAGATTTGGAACATAAAATGCATAATTCTTTATTATATTTCCTAATATTGCCAAATTTTTCAGTCCAGTATTATTTAAATTGTCTAATATCCTTTTCATTTGAATGTCAATTTTCTTTGCTGGTGGTTGCTCAATTTGTAAAGAGCAAGAAGCAAATAAATAAATATATATATATATAAGAAATCAAATAAATAATTGCTTTCTTCATGAAGCTTTCAACTTTAATGAAAATAGGATTATGGGGTGAAAAAATGTGGACAGAGATATATAGTCACTGATAAAAATTATAATTTGGACTCGGAAAATCTCGCCACAATCACTCGGCATATACCAACCAACCAAGTTTATGCAAGCCAAAAAGTACAACACTTATAAGCCGACCTACACACATGCAAATGAAAAAGAAGGGCATGCATGCAATCTAATCATGCAGATAACACTTCATAATTCTGAATACTGATAAAACATTTCACATAGTTTTAAAAATAACTTACTGTATTTATTCGAATATAACTCTTGCCCCTGATATTACTTTGCAAAAAACGAAATTGAAAAGTTTTGCCTATACCTGGCACAGGAAAAAAAGAAAGAGTTTAAACATGTTTCAGGGCAATAGTAACTCACTTCTCATGGTAAACCACATGCACTCCCCAGTAGCCAATAGTGACTGCAGATGCAAGTAAACACAGGTCGTTTTATTGTATCACTGAATAAGGTACAGAGACATTTGCAGTCTGTGTACGATATTTCTCAACAAATAGTGAATTAGAGACAACTGGGATAAAAATGGCACTAACTAATGAATCACATGAAACTATGCTATTTAAGACTCAAGCAAATTATCTAACTAAAAACTAGATGTGGGAGTCTGTCCCCCTAGCTCAAACACAAAGCAGCAATAAAAATCAACGATAAGTGTTAAAATTCGTAAACGTGTTAAAACTAAGAAACATATATAGTGAATATTGTTATGGCAGTTTCAAGTATTGAATTTGGATGAAGGGAATTAGAATATCAATTCAAAAATTGTCGGCTTGCTTTTAATTTTGACTCGTGCGATCTTTTGTTAATACTGCACCAATCGTATGTACCTCTTCATAGTTGCTCTATTTTTACTGGCCTAGTATCATAGCAGTCTGTTTATTAGTCATTCGTGAAGGATTGTTCATTAAGTATCTCAAGTCTTGTAAATTACTAGTAATTTTTGCTTAAAATAATAGGAAAGAAGATGGCACTATTTGGGTAGGATGCACACAAGGAAACTGCTCTCTAGGCAGGAAATAGCAATAGCGGTGCGAGATATATGCGGGGATTTTACGAAAAAAACTGAAAACTTTAGTTACCGAAAATGCCCACATATATCTCTCACCACGATTTTTAGCATTAATATTTGGGGGTGAAAAAGTGTGAGTTATATTCCAATAAATATGGTATGTTTATGGCAATGTAAAGGAAATTTGCTTTTATATGTAATACGTTAAACATACTAGTTGACAATAAATACTTCCAATACAGATTTTAATGAATTATGATTTAAGAAAATCCAAATCCACATATATACACTTTAGAAAATGGATACGTTCTTTGCGAAACATGAAAGATACATCAAATGATGGTAAAGGAGACATGCCACATCTATCTGCCTAACGAAAATGATGCAACAACTGAACTGATCGAAACTTGTACATCAGTATATCGCAGAGGTAGATGACTTTGAAATAGGATCTTTGTTTTTTATTTTATTTTCACTTATTATTACTAAAACAGTTGGTAGAATTTGATTCTTTATTGCATTTTTATTTGGTGTTGCTGAATTTAATAAAATTGTATTATATTAAGTTAAAATATACAAGCCAGCAAAGATGTTTGAAATGTATTTATTTATTTAATTATTTTTTAAGGTGAGCCCTGGGTTGCATACCAAAAAAAAGTCCTGGCATGCCATGTTTGGCACACATACCAAGGGTTTCCCACCCCCTGCCCTAGACCGACGATACATAAAGAATACAATAAATATTTTTTCAACGGTTTCGATAACGACCAAAATTATATAAATGTGTAACAGACTAAAAAAAAAACTAATCAAGAATCAGGCATTTTAGCATTTTTTTGGATAAAAACGGAATCATGCTTGTTAATTTTTATGCACTACATAAACGCATCAAGCGGATTAAACAAAAACTCTAATATAATATGGAACCACAGAAAGATTATTATTACCGGGGCATTAAAATCCTGTCCATGGCCTTATTTATACGAAAAATTAGAAGAAGGAAAAAAAGTTTTTGCAAATGTTTACTGACTGTGCTGTGCCTGCCTGCTGCTGAGATGCAGCAGCCATTGTTTAAGCAATAACCAATCCAGTAATCGCTGTGTCATGCATTTCATTGTTTTATTTTTAAGAATTTGAATTATAGTATGATAGGGAAATGTAATGGTTTTGTTATATTTATATTTTATTTATTTTACTTGTAACTATAGTTGTTAAAAACTAATTATGAATTAAGTAATAAAATTTACTGATTAACATAGATAAATGAATCGTCGACAAATAAAATTGTCTCAAGTGAATCCCCAAAAAAAGTGCTGCCCGGGGTGAATCTCCCTTTCCATGCCCTCCTGAACTGCCACTGGAGTCAGGGGTTAATATCAAAAAATGTCCGTAATTGTTGCCTGTATCATTTACATGAAATGATACAGGCCTTCCAAATCATCCCTTCCAAATCATCAGAAATAATGCGCCAGCTTTCAGCGATGGATAAGGCTAAATACCAGCTGACACTGCATTAAAATTTTTATGGATAAAAATCTACGAGTCCTATTTGGTAAATAAAAATCCGTTGTAAGATGATATTCGTAAGCCTTAAAAGACTAGCCAGAGCAAGCATTTATTTGTTGGTTTATTTCTCATTTATAAAATTAATTAATTAATAATAATAATAATTAAAGCCTGTGTATCTCAGTGGAAGTAACGTTTGCATCCTCGTGCTTAGCTGCCTAATGATAGAATTATGCTCATGTCTAGTCGCTCACTGGAGTTACCATCTCTAACCCTATATTCAACAGGTTCTCGAATTAGTCAATCTCTGGCACATACAAGTGGGGATTTTTCTTAGAAACTCGGGTTTTTCCTCCCATAAACACCAGAAAATGGAGTAAAAACAAATTTCAGACAATAACATATTCTGTTAGGGTTTCATACCAAGAGATGACAAAACTTTATGCTAGTTTCTGCATTAGTTCCCGCTTATAATTAGTGGTAATCTTTGGCAAATTATCTCTGATTCGCTACCGTTGGAGATTTAACTTAGTTTACAAACGCTAGATTAGGTTAAAATGGGTCGCCTACTCCAGTGCTTCCCAAACTTGTGGATGTCAGGGGATCCCCCCCCCCCTTTGCAAAAATTAAAATATTTCACGGCCCCCTCGAAAAAAAAATCGTAATAGAGAGATATATTATTATAATATTTATTTATATATTGCAATTATTGTATTTATATTCAATACAAAACATACACAGCGAATATTGCAAAAATCAAATGCATATATTACATTTTCTGTCTCTTACCGTTTGGTTCTGAAGACGATGCGGGCTGTTCTGGTAAAATATGAAATACTGTCCTTTTGTTTTTAGTCTGTTTCTGCTTCTTCTGATTGTTCGCGGGAATTTTTTTTAATTTTTTATCAGCCACTTATCCATCTCAAGGTTAAATTTTTTAACGCAGAATAGATCAAATAATATCACCACTTACCGATACTGGCACACCGCAGACTGATAACATGAAATTAATGAATATTACCTGAATAAGGGAATCCCCGGACCAGGAACATTTTTCTCTTTTGTGACTTTTCTCCCTTTAAGGTAATTAAGCCTAACGCGAAACAGGCAGCAAATACAGGTTATTAAAATGTGCATATGATTGGTGCGGTATTAACAAAAGATCGCGCAACCGAAAGATAGAAGCATAGCTGACAATTGAGTTGAAACGCTAACTCTCTTCAACCGAATTCCATATGTGAAACTGTCATAACATTCATTATATATATATATTACTTAGTTTTAACACTTTTACGAATTTTAACACGTTCGGTTGAATGTTATTGCTGCCTTGGAAAATCGAACTCTCACACATCTAATTAATAACAATAGTTTTTAGTTAGATACTGTGTTTGCCCATGCAACATATGGTTTTGTTTCAGTCTATACAGCATAATTTCTGTATGAGGGGACATGTGATTCATTAATTAGTGTGTTTTTATCCCAGTTTTCTCAAATTGCACTATTTGTTGAGAAATATATTACACAGACTCCTCATACCTTATTCACTGGCATAATAAAAGTACTTTTTTTTATTGCCTCTGCAGTATAGTGGCTGTTAGGGTGGGCATGTTGTTTACCAGTGCAAGCGAGTTAATATCTCCCAACATGAACTTGTGTAAGCTTTTTTCATGTGTGAAGTATATGCGAAACTTTTATTGGTAACAGAAAACTAGCTTGGATGACAGTGATAATATAAAACGAGTTATGATATGTATATAAAGTCAATATCAACAGTTCCTGATTACGAACACGTGATGAAAGGGACAGGAAGATTTGGAGCTGCCCTGGAGAGCATTCGAAGTAAATACAATTAACCACTGCTATGAAATGAAACATATGAATAAGCAATATTCACTAATATTCATTAAGCGCCAAAATCGCAGGAAGGAAAGTTTGTGAACCAAGACCAATGTGTGAATTTTTCCACTAAAATATAAAAAATGACAAAAAAGAAATAATAAATAATAAAAGTTAAATACGTTTCTTTTAAAATAAAAAAAATCTACTTAGTCTTAAAACATTTTAAATTTGTTTTCATTATTTCACGGCCCCCCTCAACAAAACCTATGGCCCCAAGGGGGCCGTGGCCCACAGTTTGGGAAGCGCTGGCCTACTCCCTCTAAGGAAATAAAAGGAAATAGCTAATTTTTTAAAATAATCATTAAGTAATTAATTCGTACTTAAATAGTAATAATAACAGTAAACAGTAATTAAATAATAAATACATCATTCCTGGACCGAGTTTTCTCACGGAAATTCGTTTTTTTTCCCTCCTGTAAACTTTAGAAAACAGACCATAGAACTCATACTATTTTAGATATTAAAAATATTGTGTTAGGTTTATGGATCTGGAGATGTCGTTGAGCCGTATTTTCACTGTGGGCTGCTTAATTACGGATAGCCTTGGGCCAGCTATCTCTGGTTGGCTATTAGTGGAGATTGATCTGCCCACTCAGTCTACAAAAGTTAAATAGGACTAAAACGGCCTCAATTACTCCCTCCTATATAGGAATAAAAAAGCGTTAGCAGATTTTTTTTGTTATTACTGTATTGTTTGAGTTCTTAGATTAATTTTTCCAGGTGGCGTAATTTAATAAACCGAGATTTTACAGGATTAAATACTTGACTTAATTAACCAAAGATCGACTCATCCAGGAAATAAAAGCAAGACAGAAGAAAAACCGTCTTGTCTCTGACTAGAAAATTGAATGGGCTTTCAAGATTACAAGAAGAAAGACCTTCTATGTTCAGTTCCAATTATTATGAGATTTTTTGTAAAAACAAGGGCCCACATTAGTCAATCGTTGATGTAACGAAACAGGATTCATGTTCTCCTGAAATAAACTCGGTTTTCACCTTAAAACACTCGATCTACAGAACTCCTAATATATAAAGTTTAATACTAACTAACGTGTTTGAAGACAAAACAGCAGTGGCTACTTCCATGTAAAACGTTGGTCTATGTACGCTTACTGACCAAATAAATCTTTCTGTGATGATAAGTAAGAAACTTGGCTTACAGATTATTTGGGGGAGCGAGAGTTTGATTCTGTTTTTCATCCTGTAAACAAAGGTCACTCTGTCTTTGGTCAATTATAATAAATCAACAATTAACCATGTCGCCGTTAATATGGATAAAATACATCACTCCTCTACAATTCGTATCCATCACATATTTCAATTTAATATCGGCATTACAATTTTAATATGCACTTCGCATCCATGGTAACTTGGAAATCCTGGCCGGTTGGGCGGTTAAATATAGAATGTGTAGCTCAATGGAATTGGCAAATTTGCACTCCACTCCACAACGCTTGACAGCAAGAATGAAGACTTGGATTCAAATCTAGTCACCGACTACAGCAACATTTTTCTAAGCCTTTGTTCAACTTAGTCTAATTGACTAAGTCAAATTGACTAATTTCCCGAATTAGTCAATCTGGCATGGGCAAGGATTTTTCCTCCGGGAAACTCGGGTTTTTCATCCTGTAAACTCAGGAAAATCGACCGTCGAACCCACACTATTTTCAAACATTAAAAATAATATTGTATTAGGCTTACGTACCGGGAGATGTCGGTACTTGTTAGCCGTCTCTTCACTGCATGGAGATTTACTTAGTGATAGCGTTGGACCAGCTATCTCTGTTTGGCTGCCAGTGGAGATTGAACTTCCCACTCAGTCTTCAAAAGTTAGATATGGCTTAAACGGCAATGCCTACTCTCTATATGGGAAATAAATGGCATTAGCTGATTTTTTTATTTTATTTGTTAATTAAGACTAAAATGTGTTTACTTGAACATAATTCACAAAAATAACAGTACATATTTACATATCACCATGGTTCGTGATAACTTGAATTCACTATCATGATGGCTAAAGGAGGATACACTGGCTGCCATCTATCTTGAAATAGTTAGGGATAATGGAGCTCCACCTACTTACTTTCAGGTATAAAAGGCAGTGAAGGATTTCTTTACTCGATTCATATTTATTTTCTGAAATTGGTAGGCCCTACAGAACAGATTATCAGAGCAATAAAAAAACAGATAATACGTTTCATTCTGTTATAGGGAGTAGGCGAGGCCTGTTAATCCTGTATAACTTCCCGTGATTGAGTGGGCAGCTCGATCGCCACTGGTAGCCAATAAGAGATAACTGGTCCATGAAAAACATTAATTATAAGCGGCAACTGATAAAGAGACTGACAAGCAATTGCAGTCATCTCTTGGTCATCATTACCCATGGGCCCAATACCCGACGGAATCCATTGCCACTTCTCGCTGTCCACTGCTAGATGACTCAAATACTGTAAACTCTTCCCACACCACTATTTCGCAGCATCTACCCACTCTCGCCATGGCTGTCTTCTATTTATGCCATCTATTGTACCAAAAATCAAGGATTTGATCTTTCTAAAGTTATCCATTCTGCAGATATGTCCAAAAAACTTTGGTTTCCTTTCAAACTTCAATCTTTGACCATTACCAGTGATTCACAACCATATAGAGCACCTGAGAATATGTACATTTCCAGCATACTTAGCTTTATGATTTACTTTTCGATATGATATCAAATGCTTGCAGTCCAATGCCCTTATCTTATATTAACTGGGATCTTATTTCTTTCTTACAATCTAAATCATGTTTCATCTGGCTCCCTAATCTATATAAAGTTCCTAACCTCTTCCAGCATTGCACTTCGATTGCCTTTCATTTTCTTCTCTCTCCGAATAGCATTCCTTTTTGTTCTTTTTTTCATTATCAGCCCATATCTCTTTCCTTCTTCACTTACCTTCAGGCTGTTCTTTCTAGTTCCTCTTCATCCTATTCAATAATGACTCTGCCATCTGCAAATCGTATGTTGTCTAATCGTATGTTTATATTATCCTTTATGACATCCATTGTTAATTCTAAAAGCAGAAAAAGATGAGTGGTGACATTGTGTCTCCTTGTTTCATGCCTTTCATTGTACAGAACCATCTCATTTCTTCACATTTTCTTACAGCAGCTTCTGAATTGTCATTGATGATCTTCAAGAAACATATGACGTTCCAGTCCATTCCATAAGATTCGAATACAGGCCACGCAATTTCTGATCTAAACTGTCAAATGCTTTCTGAAAGTTAACAAATCAGGTATAATTTTAAGTTTGAGGGGATAATAAATCCCTCATTATTTCAAAGCCGAATAAGAAACTCGAAATCTATCTAAGACAGATCGAAATCTATCTAAGTGTTTCATGCCGAAGAACTTCCGGCGAGACCAAGTGTAAGTCAACATTTGGTAGTACAACAGCAGGGCAACTCAGAGCAAAGGTGGAGCAAGTTTCGATCACTCTCCTTAATATTTTCTAATAATGTAAAACGCAGCTCCTAGGAGATGTATTACTGTTTTATATTGTGAGGGAAGGTCACTATCCAGACCGGTTTCGATCTTTGTATAGGTGAAACAGGCTCTAAATATAATACGATCCCGAAAGATCGCTCAACTCAGCGTTGTTCCATTCAGTGACAGACTCACCCCCCATCACCGAGACGGACTTCTCAGTATTGGCTCTACCCAGTGGCAGGCTCATTCCCACCACAAAGCAGAGCCATAATCTCAGAGACAGGCAAAAAACCTACCCCCAAGCAGAGCCTTTCAGAGCCCAAACCATTCATCACCAGTTTCAAGCCTTTTTTATAGGTGAAGAGGGCTCTAAAAATTAGGCGATCCTGAAAGATCGCCCATCTCAGCGTTGTTCCACTCAGTGACAGGCTCACTCCATCACCAAGAAGAACATCTCAGTATTGGCTCTACCCGGCGTCAGGCTCGCCCCCACCACCAAGCAGGGCCATAATCTCAGTGGTTGCCCCACTCAGAGACAGGCAAAAATCTACCCCCAAGCAGAGCCTCTCGAAGCCAACCCACACCAGTTTCAAACCTCCTTGGAGTCTCATCAGTGAGTAGGTAGACCTGGATAATACCATGGTGTAAGTGAACCGAACTTATATACTTTACTATAGGAATTGCCAGAAAGGTGTACCCATATATTATTACTACAATAAAGAAACAAAGAGGCTATTTTTTTTCGATGACTTAAATTAAGTTTAAGGGGATAATAAATTCCTCATTATTTCAAAGCCGAATAAGAAACTCGAAATCTATCTAAGAGTTTCATGCCAAAGAAGACCTTTATTGAGGTCTCTGAGACCTCAATAAAGGTCGAAACCGGTCTGGGTAGTGATCTTCCCTCATAATGTGAAACAGTAATACAGCTTTTGGAGATGTATTACATTATGAGACAATATTAAGGACAGTGATCGAAACTTGCTCCACGTTTGCTCCGAGTTTCCTTGGTGTTGTACTACCAAGTGTTGATTTACGCTTGGACTCGCTGGAAGTTCTTTGGCATGAAACTCTTAGATAGAGTTCGATCTTCGAGATTCTTATTTGGCTTTGATATAATGAGGGATTTATTATCCCCTTAAACTTAATTTACGTCGCCAAAATAAAATAGCCTCTTTTGGCTTTGTATTGTAGTAACAGGCACACATATGTATATACTGTATATATATATATATATATATTAATGTAGAGATTACCCACAATTAATCTTATCGATAGTATTTTGGTGCACGGTACTTCTATGTTATCTAAAACAAATGAATAAATAATCTAAACCCTCCATGCTCATCTCTCAGATTTTCTTCCATAAGTTTCCTTATTCTTTTCGCATTATAATCATAAGTACTTTTTCCACATAACTCGCTAAGGCTATTGCTCTATAATTTTGCAGTCTTTTTTCCTTCCTTTTTTTGTGAATTGCATTTAAGATTCACCTTGTCCATTATTTTGGTATTTTGTCTTATTCCCAAGCCATATTAGATAACAGCTGGAGTTCGTCATGATGACCTCATCTCAACATATTTCCAGTGATTTCAATATATCCAGTCCTTGAAGAGTTTTACAGATTTTTAGTCGCTTTACAACCTCATCCCTCATTATATGTTCTCTATCTGTGCTTGCTGGTGAAATTTTCATCGATTCATCAATTAACTTCTTTTGGATCTCAACATCTCACCGTGTCTTATTATAACTATGAGCAGTATCTTTTCCATCTTTCCCCTATTTCTTCTGTGTTCATCAAAATTTGACCATGTTAAATATCTTATTTATATGATTTATTGATTTATACTTAGTTCGTTTCTTGATTAAATCCTTTCTCATTTAAAACCTTATTAAATTAAAATCCTACCGGCTGCTCTATTGTTATGTCGTTTATTTCTCTATATATCCTGTTTTATATATATCTATTCTATCTTCCTATCGCTATTTTACTTCTTCAGATATCGGGCCTAATATACTTACATCTAGGATTGTTTCCTCTTCGGATACTGGCATAATTTATTTTATACTGCACCAGCCAGTATCCTATTGTAGAAAAGATCCTTACTCAGAGAGACAATGCTAGATTCTGAGGCGTTCTTACACAATGATCTACTTTAACACTGTCGTATAGATTCAGATTATTGCAGTCTATAATCATCATCATCATCATCATACGTATCAAGGATTTAGGCCTAGCATGGCCTGTTCCAGCCTTAGAAGTCATCGTTGAATCGTTTAAGAGGACGTCCTGGTTTTCGTTTTCCTAATGGCTTGTACTTTAAGGCTTGTTTTGATAATCTTTCTATTTTCATTCTTTGAACGTGTTCCATCCATTTATGTTTATATTTTTTAATTTTTTCTATTACTGGTTCTTGGTTTAATTCTTTCATAATATCTTCGTTTCTTTTGTGATCAAATAGGGTATACTTTGCAGTTTTTCTCATAAACTTCATTTCTGCTGTTGATAATTTTTGTCTTTTTGTTTTATTGTCCAGATTTCACTTCCATACATTAAGACTGGTAAGGCTAATATATTGTATACTTTTAGCCTGGTTTGTTTTTGAACTAGGTTTGGTTTAAATATAGAGTTAATTACACCTGTTATTTTTAAATATTTTGCAATTTTTACGTTCATATCTTTTTCATTTTCATATGTGATCGGATGTGGCGTTTGCATACCACCGCGCTAGGCCGCACGAAGGAAGTCTTGGTTTCGAGTCTAGTCGGCGACTAGAGGAAATTTTTCTAAGCCTTTTTTCGACCGGTTCCCGAGTTAGTCGACCTCTGGCACGGGCAAGCAGGTTTTTCCTCCCGGAAACTCGGGTTGTTCGTCCTGTAAACTCAAGAAAATCGACCGTAGAACCCACATTATTTCAGACATTAAATATATTGTGTTAGGGTTAGAGACCATGAGATGGCGGCACATTTGAGCCGTCTCTCTTCACTGCGTAACGCTTAATTAGTGATAGCCTTGGGCCATCTGTCTCTGATTGGGTACCAGTGGAGATTGAACTGCCCACTCAGTCTCCAAAATTTAGTTAGGGCTAAATGGCCTCGCCTACTCCCGTATATACGGGAATAAAAAGGCGTTAGCTGATTTTTTTTTTCATACATTATAGATAGTTAAATGAATTCACCTGTTCTAAGATCTTGTTATCTATTACTATTTTAGTTCTTGTTGGATCTTGTCCTTTAATGGCCATAGTTTTTGATTTTTCTGTTGATATTATCATACCATAATCTTTGGATATCTCATTTAGATTTAAGATAGCTTTCTGTAAGTTATCTTCAGAATTTGTAATTTATATTTGGTCATCTTCAAAGAGGAGAGTGTTTAAGTTAACTGTAGGTGAAAGTTTAATTCCTTGATGTAAATTTTTACTCCATTTTATTATTATTTCATTTAAGTAGATATTAAAAAGAGTTGCTGAGAGGGGACATCCCTGTCGGACCCCTTGGTTTATCTCTCTTGTATATGATAGCTCGTGATTTAATGTTATTTGTATTTGATTATTTTCATATATACTTGTGATACCTTTTAGGATATTATTTGGTATTTGGCTTTCTTTTAACATGTTAAATAATGTTTCTTTTAACTTTGTCAAACGCTTTTTCAAAGTCAATAAATGCAATATGTGTTTCCAAATTATATTCTCTTCTTTTCTCTACTATTAATTTTAGGCAAAAGGCTAGGTCTATACATGATATTCCTTTTCTAAATCCATTCTGTACCTCTAGAATAAAGTTTTCGGAATATTTCATTAGTTTGCTATTTAAGATTCTGCTATATATTTTGTAACATGAATTTAGTATACTGATACCTCTATAGTTTTTAGGACCATCTCTATTACCTTTCTTAAAGATAGGAACCACAATTGCTTTTTTCCATTCTATTGGGGGGATACCAGTTGAGTATATTTTATTTAAAAATAATAAGAGTCTTCCTTTGAATCTTGTTCCTGCGTATTTATATAGTTCTGAACCTAGCTTATCTTCTCCAGGTGATTTTCCGTTTCTTGTTTCTTTCAGGCTGATTTCTAATTCTTCTTTAGTTATTTCCTTTTCATTTTCGTTAATTGTTTGCCAGTTGTCTTTTTTAAAATATTTCTGTCCACAGTTATGTGTAGTAATTTAGAAATTCTTCTAATTTCAATTCAGTGTTTAATTTTATGTTTTCTTTGGTATCTGCATTTAGGTGTTTGAAAATCTTATATACATTGGGTCTTATTTTATATAAATCATGTTCTAAATTAGAAAAAAATTATTACATGATACTCTATGTCTTTTTCTGACTTCTCTTTTAGCTATGGCTCTTATTCTTTTATATTCTATTTCATCTTCTAATCTTTTACTGCTTAACCATTTGTGATAGGCTTCTTTTTTCTTTTTAATTATTTCTTTGATTGTATCATCCCAGATCTTCAGTTTTTTTCTTTTAATGAATTTTTTGGTCTTTGATAAGCTTTCATTTGCTGCTGCATTTAGTATCGTTTTTATATTAAGCCATTCTATTCTATTTCATCATTTTGTTTTATTTTATCTACATACTGGTTAATTCTTTATTCATATAGCCATTGTTCATTTGTGTCATTCAATAGTCTAGTTTTATAAACAAATGTTTCAATTTTTCTTTCTGTTCTTGTTACTTGTAGCCATTTAGGTGGTAATCTTAATTTTATTTTAACAAGGAAGTAGTCACAGCTTATTTCATATCCTCTGTGAACTCTGACATCTAGTGAAAATGTTGATGTCTTCATTTAATATGAAGTAATCTAATATTGATTTCCATCCTCTTGCTGCCCAAGTATATTTATGTATGTCTTTATGTCTATAGAAGGAATTCATTATTTTTAGATTATTATAAACTACAAAGTCAATAAATTGTTTACCATTTCTGTTTAGAGTGTGTTCTCCATGTATTCCTATATTATTATTAATTTTCGTGTTTCCGATTCTTGCATTTAAGTCTCCTGCTAAAATTACGTATTCATTTTTATTTATTTTATTATATATGTCTTGTAGCTGATTATAAAAATCAATATTATCCTGTTCTCTTCCTTCTTCTGGGGCATATAAATCAATAATTGTTAAATAGCCTCTATCTATTCTTATTCTAGCTTCTATTATTCTTTCATTCCATAATTTATAATGTTTTAACTGTTTTGAAAGGGAGTTATGAATCCAAATCATGACTTCTGCTTGTGCTCTTTCGACTCCACTGTATATTACATTAAAATTTTCAGTTCTCATAGTTCCTTTTAATTTCTTTTTTGTTTCAGTGATTACTGCTATTTTAAAATTTCTTGCATTTAGTAACTGGTTTAATTCTATTTCTTTTTATGCTATTCCTCTTACATTCCAGTTTGGTGTGTGTGTATTATATTTTGTTGTTTCCATTTTCGTTTTCCCTTTTCCATAGATTCAATCCGATTATCTTTTTCTGTCAGCTTACAAGTAGAATTATGTTCTCCATGTCAGAGGACTAGCCTAACGATGGAATAGTTCAGTGGTAAGGCTGCTACCTTAAGGTTTCTGAACTAGGCTTCTTCCGAATTTAAACCCATAGGAGGAATAGGGTATATTGAAGGGGAAAGAGTAGATTATAGAAGAAATATAGTAAGGTTTATAGAGAGGACATAGTTGTAAGGCCAGAAATGAAAAGTTCTATAATTATATACTATAATTATATACACTTTCTAATTCCTTCCCGCCAAAGTAGGTTCTATTTTTATAAGTGGTAGTTTGGAATCGTAATCAGGCATGACTCAGGTTTAAGTAAATATGACATGTTTATTGGAATATCTAAACAGAATACACAAAAAATTCATACACTTAATTTGACTCATTACTAAATGAAAAGACTCGCGTTAAGATTATAACATACTCTAAATTAAATCAAAGGTTAAGAAACATCATAAAATACAGTAATTGAAAATTGGGATAGATAGCAAATGATATGAAGTTAAGTTAAATGTCCTTTCTGCAATGCTATTCATAAGATAATATAAACAAACATTGTTATGTTACTCCCTTAATATAAATCCACTATTCTAAACTTGTTAAGTTAATCCTATCACAAATAACACAAAAGATCTCTTCCAAACAATTCTTCTTACTCTCAAAGGAGGTTAACTTTCTAATTAAAGACTGTCCACACAAAGTTCTTTAGAAAATTTTCTTAATTTACATACACATATAATCTTCTCTCTTCTAAGGAATATTATACACAAAATAGAATAATTTTACTTTACCGAACTTTTTCCCGCATCTTTCAGCACCACAAGTACGTCTGGTTACTTCTTGTCTATTGTCTGTCCTTACACCAGTGTAGGGGTTACGCTATCTTCATGATTTCTGCCGAAAACGGACTCGAATCTCTTTGTTTCAGGATACATTTCGATGGGACTTTTTCAGCGACGGCTTGATTCTGCTAGGACTGGAAATTTTACCTTCAGCTCTGCGTTGAATCCTACTCCATTCTCAAGAAAGCTCGCTGTCCGACATCTTATTTTAACACAGACTTCATCCCCCACCACGCGAAACTACCCGTTAAATTCCGCACTACCAAGCAGGAAAACGATACGACAAGACAGAGAGCTCCGATACGGCGCTCGTTCCCTTATATTCCGTTAGACCGCCCCCTTTTTCGGAGTCCCTTTTGCCCACGACCTATATCTTTTCACCCCTTGGGTTCATTCCTTGCCGGAGAGAGGCCCAAGGCGACTAGATGAGTTAGTGTTTTCTTCAGGCAGCAGTTTTAAGGTGTTTTGAAGTGCTGAGCTTTTGATCAGATATAGTATATAGTATATGTTATAGCTGAATAGGATATAGTATACAGATTGTGTGAACCAAATTCGTGATCAGTGCATCTACAAGTGGATTAGGATCGTCTTCAACGAAACAACTAAAGAAAGTGCATGGAAAAAAATCCGGACATTGTAAGTAAATTTTCTATTTACTATTACCCATCCACTACCAACTAACAGTAGCACACCGGCAGAACAGGATTGCAAACAAAAGCTGCAACATCCTACACAATTTCATCGCTAACAAGAACATTGTAGTGGCAGGACCGATCGAACCCACACACTACGGCACGATCGGGCGACCAGACGTATTAGACATAGTTATCCTGAAAAACGTGAACCATCAATACCAGCTAATAACAATAAACGATCTAAGCTCAGACGATAACCCAGTCCTACTCCAGCTGGGCGCTACACCAGACGAAACAACAACAAACCCTACAACCACAAACTGGACACAACTACCCACAAAAATCAAGGACACTATAGGAGCCATACCTATCATCTCCACGAAACAAGATATCGAAACAGCAGTCTCCTACATAGAAAAACAAATAACGCTAAGCCTAGCAGCAGTAACCTCGATTACATCCAGCACAAAACCAAACCAACTCCCAGAAGACATCAGAAAACTCATTCGGCACAAAAACAAAATACGCAGACAATATCACAAAACACTAGCGCCACAAGACCGACAAGAACTCAACAAAGCTACTCAACTAATCCGCTATGCAATCAAAGCCTTCCACAACCAACACTGGGAAAACACACTCCGATCTATACAACCAAATGACCAAGCACTATGGAAACTCCTCAAAAGCCTTCGCAACACGTCAAGCTACGAACCACCAATTCATGGAGAACACGGTCTACCGCGATGACGAAAAAGCGGAAGCTTTCGCGGACAGCCTAGAACTACAATTCAGCCCCAACTACAAGAACGTAGACCTAACATTTATCACAAAAATACACCGACAGACGCGGCATGCACTAAGGCACCACAACCAGCAACCGAATATCCGCCCAACATCTCCAAAAGAAATACGCGAAATAATTAAACACCTTAAAAATAAAAAAGCGCGGGGTACAGACAAAATCACGAACAAAATAATCAAACATCTACCACACAAAGCACTCATGCACATAGTTGCCATCACAAACGCAATGCTCAGGCTTAGCTATTTCCCAAACCGTTGGAAGACTGCAGACATAATACTGATCCCCAAACCAGGAAAAGACCCGAAATTCCCACAAAATTACCGACCAATCAGTCTCTTCTCCTGCCTCGGAAAAATATCCGAAAAAGTAATCCTGACCAGACTACAAGAAATAGCCACCAAGAAAAACATCATCCCAGACGAACAATTCGGGTTCAGACCACACCACAGCACAGTACAAGTACAAAGAATCACAGAATACATCACACATGGTTTCAATTGGAAACAACAAACCGGTGCCATTTTTCTCGACATAGCCAAAGCTTTCGACAAAGTGTGGTACATCGGCCTCCTACATAAACTACTAACAGCAAAAGTACCAATACATCTAGTCCTCCTGATCAGCTCATACTTAAAAAACAGAAAATTCCGAGTAAAAATACAAGGAATAATATCCATTGAACGCAAAGACACAGCGAGAGTCCCACAAGGCTCATTACTCTCTCCCCTACTATTTGCCATCTACATGGCTAATATCCCACAGAACAAGACAACGTTTTCTGCCTACTACGCAGACGACACAGCCATTTTAACCAGATCACTATGCCTAAAACTAATAACAAATCGACTACAAACCGTAGCAAATGAACTTGAACTCATTTGCAGTTATGTCTGGTTCAAAAACTAGAGGGTCGACGTAAACGGAGACAAAAGCGCAGCAATACTGTTCACAAGAAGGAAAAAATCCCCCACAACTCAGTACACATATTCAGTAAAACAATCCCATGGGTAACAACAACGAAATACCTAGGAATACAACTTGACAAAAAATTACACTTCAATACCCACATTGCACACATATGCGCCAAAGCAAACAGAATCATAGCCCAAACATACCCACTAACAAACAGACGCAGCTGCTTAAGCACAGACAACAAACTACTCATCTACAAATCAATAATAAGACCCATAATAACATACAGATCACCTGCGTGGAGTCACACAGCACCTTACAACATCAAAAAACTCCAAACAATACAAAACAAATGCCTAAGAATGTCATTTGACTCCCCGTGGTTCATACAAAACACACAACTCCATCGAGAAGCAAAAATACTGATCATTCTCAAATTCCTCCAACAAACGGCCACAAATTAATTCACACAAGCAGCCACCCACCCAAGCCAACTAATAAGGACAGCAATAGACTATAATGAACAAGATAAAATGAAACACAAACGCCCCAAAACATTCCTGCTATTCCAAAGCTAACTATAAACCACACAGCCCGAATAGGGCGAGCACGTGCTCAATAATTACCCCCCTCCCTCCCTCAAGAGACAGACACACAAGACAAAGGGAGTAAAAGCCAAGGGCTTGGTTCTCCATCACACCAGTTTAAGTCACAAGTCATCCTTGCCTTCCCGACGCTGTTATGCTTTTGGATTCACGGAATACGCGTCAAGGTACGTTCCGTGTAACTACTGCCACCGGCGTTACGCTGGACATGTGTACTTGTATGCTTTCTAAGAATTATTATTTAGTAACTATCTGGTGACTCAAAGTTAATCTATGCAGCTTAAATGAGGCTTAAAATTAATATTAACAAAATTCTTCCTTTAAGACATTCTCTAATTTAATTCTAGTAGTGATCAAGAGATTAAAGTACATAGAACATAAAATAAAAATTGCAAATTTATACATTAAGTGAAGAAGTTTCACTTTTGATTTCAGCTGATGTGCAGGTATTTCTCTTTGTTCCTTAGTTTAGTATGTTAGACTCTGAATGAGTGATTTCTTTGCAAGATTCCTTCATTCAGGATCTAATGACGACTTTCATTCTTTGTGGTTATCTGATAGTAATACATTTCTTGTTGATGTTTCTGATCATTTTACATATTTCGCTTCTTCTATATTTACCAAAATATTTATTGATACTCGCACTGTTCCTGTAGTCATTTCGATTAGTCTCTCCTAACCCCCTTCTTCACTTCATTGCATTTTGCACGCTACTATTTTTCAATTTCTAGAAATTTCTCTTGTAATCTATAAAGTCTCCTGTAAGATCCACCTCTTCTTTGGATTTTCAGTGTCTGGACTGTTTGTTCCACTACCTTCTAGATTGCAGACACCACTTTGTTTCTATACTCCAATTACTTTTCCATAAAGGATTTCAGTTCTTCATTTAGCATTTTTCTATACACTTTTCCTGTAATTTTCTCACTCAGTGTCTACATCGATTTTGAAATTGTGTCTATACTTGTCACTTGGGTTTCCACTCAATAGTGACATTCATTAAGCTGTGATTGGATTTCATGTTTGCTCCTTGAAACGATTGACACTGGGGAACTGAGTTGGCCCATCTCTTGTTTATAAGTATCATGTCTAGCATATTCTTAATTCTTCCATCTGGTGAGCGTCATGTGTACTTCCTGCAGTCTGTTTGCTGGACATGTATGCCTGCCACAAATTACCTTATTATGCTTCAACGCAAATTCGAGTATTCTTTCTCCTCATTCATTGCTTTCTCCATATCAATATTTGCCCATTATTCTTTCCCAAACTCCATTCTCCTTTCCCATTTTTGCATTCCAATCTCCTCCAATAATTAGTATATACTACTTTGGTACTGATTTCAAATGATATATCTAAGTTGCTATAGAATAACGGTATTTCTTCAATACTTTCTGATGTGAGTGAGCAGACCTGAACTGCTGTGATCTTAAATGGTCTTGCTGAAAATCTTGCCAGTATTATATGCTAATAATGCTTCTTTTCCTCTTTTCCTTAGTAGGAATATAACTCCTGCCTCTGCCAAACCAGATGATTCTTCCATTACTCATTTATTCTGCCTCTGTCCAGAGGAACCACTAATCCAAGGATATCACACTTCGCTTGCAAAGCAAATCTAACTTTCCCGGAACATATAAAGTGTGAACATTCTATGTTTCTACTGATAACTTTTCTCACGTTGATTATAATATTATTATACTTCTTTCGGTAGATAACTTGTTGAAACAACCCCGATCGCTCAATTGGGTATGCAGACCTTGTTTAACTTGGCGACGTTCGAGCCGAAATGTTATAATTTTACTTTGCACTTCCATATTACAGCAGCCTTTCAATCATGTTTTGTTTTTACAGTCAGTACATCGACACTTATCTGACCAACCTTATTATTCATTCAGCTGAAATTAACGTGGGAACAGAGGCTGTTTGCAGCAGCGCACTATGGATTAGACACTGCACTTACCTGTTGTTCCACTGGAGGTATTTTATTTCCCACCTATCATTCATACTTGAGAGGCATACCCCTATCCGTAACCCGCGAACGTGCATTATAGGGATTCCAGACACTCTCCTGGGCATCTCTTGGTACGTAACTGTAACAGGATATGTCATTTATAAGTGGATGTTTCTGTGGTTTAGAGGTTCATTCCGTTAATTTGATGATATTTTATTATTATTTTTTTATTAAGCTAAAAGCGCAATAAAGAAATAAAATGAAACCCGATAAGTTTCGTAAGCCGTTTGAATTACATCTTCAGGGGTAAAAGGTAACTGAAAGTTAAAACAACAAAAAAGAAAAATTAATAGTTCATACTATATAGTTGTAGCCGTCTGACTGTTTATAAAATTAAAAAATCAGAATGCAGTTTCAAAGCAGTGCTAAGTTTATACAATGCTGGATGATGCCACATTCTGTTGTTCACGATCATAATGTCCGAGGTCTGAATGAGGTACCTCAGTCAGACCTGTTTCTCCGTAAAGGGAACACCGACAATCTTGTGGTCTATGAGACATCTGCTGAACCACTGTTCAAATTTCTGAGATAACGGTCTGCAGCTTTTCACTTACCAATCTCGGCCTTAGGGTGTTGTGTGGTAGTCTGGATAAAGAGCTACTGTTGTACTGGACATACAGTTGATGTATGTCCAGTACAACAGTAGCTCTTTATCCAGACAGTAGGGAGCCCCGAGGAACTCCAGCTGTAATCCTACGTTCGGGTGTTCTGCTTTCCTGTAGTTTCACAGGAAACTTCCGATCCTCAAGATAGGAACTTAGAATGCTGGTCAGGCGTAGGAGAAGTTTGACGTCGATTACTATATAGACTAGCTCGCTTTGCCAGACTTTTCACAACACTGATGATTTGTTGTACTGTCAAGTGATTCTCTGCAAAGGCCAACTGCTCATTGCATATGAGGGATTTGTTTTGTGAATTTTTGCAGTTTTGTCAGCAGGAAAGAATCTGCTAATATGATTGCAAAAACTGCAGTATTTCTGAGGGAATTGTTTTTCATTCCCCAGTTAGGTATTAAGATTATGTGAGTTTCTTGCCAGCCTTGTGGAAGATAGTGAAATCTTAGCATTGCATTAATGATTGCTTCAAGATGCATAATGGTTTTGTTGAATAATTGTTTGGTGACTTGTTGTGCATGATACTTTCCTTTAGTTTCGTGACTACTTATCGCATTTCAGTGAGTCTCGTTGGTTGGTGTCATTTGGAATGTTATGCGTTACAAATTGTGGTGTACACTGGCGTGAACTTACATAGGAAATCTAGGTGTGTATGGTTATAGTTTGGTCTTAACCTTTTTCCCTAAACTGTTAGCGAATGCATCTGCTTTCTCGCATCATGACGTATAGGGCTAAACATGTTCCACTATGGATTCGTGGCACACGTTTTCCGCACTCTTTGAGATCCTCTTCCATAGTGAATGCTTTTCGGATTTTACTGACAGCAGTTTCCTTTCCCGCTGTTGATTCCAGTTGTCTCTCGGTTTGCGTCGGACTCAATAGCTGGCTTTGATGACGGTTTGTCTGTCGATAGGGGTCAGCGTCCTCTGATGCTGGCGTCTGTCTCTGTTCTTTTCAAGGATGAGTTTCTCGATTTCTTCTAGGAAGTAGTCCGTTTGAGCGAGGCATTTCGGAACTAGCAGTTTAGTGTGCTGCTTTCTTTTCATGGTTATGTATTGAAGTGTGTTTAGATCAGTCGAAGTGGCGTTTGTACTCCATGGCGCTTGAACGCCCGAAGGAAGGAAGACCTAGATTTTAATCTAGTCGCCGACTAGAGGAACATTTTCTAAACCTTTCTTAGACCGGATCCAGAGTTAGTTGATCTCTGTCACTGGCCAGCGGGGTTCTTTGTCCAGAAACTTCAGAAAATCGACCATAGACCTACACTATCTCAGATAATAAATATATACTGTTAGCATTAGGGACGACGAGATGGCAGCATTTGCCAGCCGTCGCCCTTCACCGAAAGCAGTATACTGATTATCTAGTTGGTAGCTATCTATAATAGGCCACAGGTGGAGATTGAACAGTCCGAAAGTTATAGGGCTAAAACGGCCTCAGCTACTACTTGTAAGGGAATCGAAGGCGTTAGTAGTTTTGTTTAGCAGTATTATTATTATTATTATTATTATTATTATTATTATTATTATTATTATTATTATTATTATTATTATTATTATTATTATTATTATTATTATTGTTTCGTGACATCTCCAAAGAGTTCGAAGATTAATCGAGGGAGGACACGTACACTACAACTATCCGTTACCACCGCTGCATCGAACCTCTACTACCATCATCATCATCTTTTTCAACGCCATCTACTGCCCACCACCACGACTAGTATCTTGTCTGTAAATTGCGTGTATACGGAAGGGCCGATTTGTCTGTATTGAAGTATTAATCAACTCTTTAGAATTGACTGTTTGGGCAGGGAATACGAACTCGAGGAATGTGTTAAGTAGTTTTTCCCCGGTTGATTACTGATGCATGGTTAGGAGTATTTTTCTGGTCTAAGCCTGAATGAAGGAGTCGGAGTTTTCATCGGAACTGAGGTCATCACCGCATCTGAGTATATTGATGAGTGACGTTTCGGAATAATGCGATATATAAAACGAGGAGACGCCCTATTGTGCAATAGTCTATGGCAACAGTCGGAAAACTGCGGCTCCAAAAGTTTTCAAAATTAGTTTCCAAAATGAAAGTAAATTTGGCTGGAGCTATGCAGGCCATCAAATGCCGAAACACTTTTTATCAACCAAATACGATAATAAAATCCACATGAACAACCCTTTTAACTGGTACCATTTAAAAGCTAAAAATGTAAAGTTTCAAAATATCTTTTTTTACTAATCTTTAAAGTATTTATGAAATAAAATATTCTAATATTGGTACATACTATACTACCGGTTGGCCATAAAATAACTTCCCTTCTTTGGAGGCATCTGTAGCTAAAACCAATAAACGGAATGAGACCAAATTTTATATTGAGGCTTTTTAAAGGTATGGGGAGATGATTTCCGCGAGAAAAAGATTTAGTACCATAAGTAGACGATAGAGGAAATTTCCTGCATTACAACAAAGACAATGTTTGTACGCCATAATTTTTATGCATGATGGAGCACAGCCACATATTGAACATTCAGTACAACGCCTTTTACGCCAGCATTTCAGTAATGAGAGAGTTATCAGTCAGTTCTTTCCGACAGGATGGCCGCCTCGATCTCTGGATATCACTCCATGTGACTTTTGGCTGTGGGGGTAATTGACATCCGTTGTGTTTGTTGGTGCCGTTCTCAACTTGCATGTCTTGAAAGATAACATAACACCGGCTGTTATGAACATGCAATCCGACTCCTTACGCTCAGCTGTAGAGCATGTCGCACACCGGATGCAATTTGTTGTACACAAGAATGGTCAGCACATTGAAAATCGTGTGTGTGTGTGTGTGTGTGTGTGTGTGTGTGTGTGTGTGTGTGTGTGTGTGTGTGTGTGTGTGTGTGTGTGTGTGTGTGTGTGTGTGTGTGTGTGTGTGTGTGTGTGTGTGTGTGTGTGGTCCAGGGGACCCTGATTCTGATGAATAAAACATTATTTCCTGTGTGTTCAATCACTACATTAATTTCCGTCTCTCTCGCAAGTTGTTGTTTTAGTTTAACTATTATTATTTTTATTATCATTGTAACGCGCCACATATCCAGCTGGAATGAATGATGTGGCTGTCGTTACACCGTCGAAATGTTATTATTCCATTTTATCTACGTTTAATGTAATTATCCGCTTGTTTTCGGCCCCGACAGCCTAATATATCCGCGGGGACTCAGGGTGGGGCAACTCGTATAGAAGCTTATGACTTCACTTGAACTATTTTCAGGACTGGGGCAATGGTATATAGAAGCTTAAGACCTCACTTCCAGTCCTGGAAATAATTCAAGTGAAGTCATAAGCTTCTATATCTGAGTTGTTCCAGCTCTGAAAGTTCAAGTGAATTCATAAGCTACTGTATACGAGTTGTCCCAGTTCTGAAATTAGTTCAGGCGCAAACGCGTTTTTTACACTTGGATAAAGTATTAAACCAAGTATATAATTTCTTGGTATCGTTAATTTATGTTTAAATACAAGAGTATTGTTTAGTTCATGTTGGAATATATCTTTTTTAACGCAGAGTTTATGTACATCTATGTTTTGCTTTGATCTTCGAAACAACTTTCGTCTTTTTTTTTTTTTTCACTTTATTTGGATTTTATTGCGTATCATACGATGGTCATTTCCAATGTTGAAAGTGTTTATAATAGAGCAATCTTAAAAGTCGTTTTTCTTATTGCTGAGGATAAAGTCAATTTCACTAGTTTTTCCATTTGGACTTTTCCATGCACACTTCAAATGTGTTTTTTTCGTGGAAAAGGAATTCATGATGTACAGATTTTTCTTTTTCTGCAAATTCTGTTGACCTTGCTCCTCTATCGTTTCTCATGTCATATCCAAAATTTCCCATTGAGCTTTCATCTGATTGTTTTATACCAATTCTAGAATTGAAGTGTCCCATTACAATTCTATTATTATTATTATTATTATTATTATTATTATTATTATTATTATTATTATTATTATTATTATTATTATTATTATTATTATTATTTGTCATCACCAGGGAGTACAAAGACTTATCGTGGGAGGGCATCATCTACAACTCTGCTTCCACCACTCACAATCCACCAAATGACCGCAACTACACCACCGCCATCTGCCAACTGTTGTTTTAATAAATCAAGGAATAAAGGAAATAAAGCAAATATAACAATAAATAAAACAGACAAATAAAAAAAGAAATAAAGCAATAAAGGAACACATCGTCTACGATGATGTGTTCCTTTATTGTAGAGTTGGGATAAATCATGATAGAAAGATTAGGTTTCTTCATCAGTGTGACTTATTGTTGGTGCTTAGACTTGTATGATCTTAAGAGTGTATCTTTTTGGGATTTGAACAATAATACTTGATAATCCATCCTCATATCAAGTATTATTGTTACCGTCAAATTGTATTATGCTGTTCTTCAATTTTTTGTTCATCATGAATCGCACTTCACTGATTCTTTCCTTATCTTAGCCTCTATAATATAGTATATCTTCATTTTTCAATTGAAAAGTTTTTTCAATATTACATCTATCTTCACACAGTCCAAGAATGTCTCATTTTAGTCGCTCAGCTCTTCAGTTAGTTCAGTTAGCCGTGGTTCACTGTTCAGAGTCCTACAGTTTAAATTTCCAAGGTTTAGTTTCCAATGGTAGCGTGATCTGGTTACCGAGGGATTCTTAGAACTCCCTGCCTTCATGTTTAACTGCCTGCTGCCGTAGGTGGTAACAATCTGTCCTCCAGGGAATGAAGACAATTTTATTTCTTATATATATATATATATATATATATATTTCTCTCTCTCTCTCTCTCTCTCTCTCTCTCTCTCTCTATATATATATATATATATATATATATTTTTTTTTTTTTAAGAATAAATTTTAAATGACTTTAAACCGAGAAAAAATATAAAATTTTAATGATAATGATACAACTAGTTTCAGCATTTTACAGCCTTCTTCAGGTATCCACTAAAGGTAGAACACAGTAATAAAAAATTAAAGTTACCAAAAACTGAGAATTACAGGCAAAAAATGCAATACATAATTGACACAAAAACATTGCATTTTTCAAGTCGTTCTATCTAACGAGCTATTGTTTGTTGTATGCAAGCTTGCAGGTTCTCGTGAGTGCCAGTATTGAAGTTGTTCACTGCAAGCACGCATACAACAAACAATAGCACGTTAGATAGAACAACATGAAAAATAAAACGTTTTTGTGTCAATTATGTATTGCATTTTTTGCCTGTAATTCTCAGTTTTTTGTAACTTCAATTTTTTATTACTGTGTTCTATCTTTAGTTGATACTTCTTGAAGAATGTTGTAAAAGGCTGAAACTAGTTGTATCATTATCATTAAAAATTAATATTTTATCTCGGTTTAAAGTCATTTAAAATTTATTCTTTAAACCGAGATAAAATATTAATTTTTAATTTTATTTTATTTTAAATATATATATATATATATATATATATATATATATATATATATATATAGTAACCCTAATATACATTACCCAAGGTAAAAAAACGTATGCTTCTTGATATATATATATATATATATTTGGTGGTGCAACACCAGGGCAACTTTACAATGAGTTGCCCTGGTGTTGCACCACCTTTAGACTTGAACTACGTTCAGGCGCAAACTTAACTGATTGCTTACTTGGGATTAGGAGTAAAATAACCACGTTTATAAAATTACTTAGTAACCCTAATATACATTACCCAAGGTAAAAAAACGTATTCTTCTTGATATATATATATGTAGAAAGTATTTTACCTTGGGTATAATAAATGTTAAAAATACCAAGCTATTTTAAACCTGGTTTTACTCCATTTCCCAAGTAAGCAAACAGACAAACAAGTCAAGTTTGCACCTGCAAGTGTCGCAAGTCTAGCTGATCCTGCACGTAGTGCAAGACCAAGGCAACGTATGGTAAAAGTAGAATAAGCTCTGATCACTAAACTTAATATTTACCCTTAATGCAAAGCACATCTGCTTGAGGAGATGTATGATTCTTTGTATTAAAGGCAAGTGGACCAATACCCAGACTGGTTTCGACCTTTATTGAGGCTCATCAGTGGAAGCCAGGCTAGAAATACCAAGATTTTAGTAATACAGAGCTTATAAGTATTTTACCAGAATGTGCTTTGCATTAAGGGTAAATATTAAGATTAGTGATCAAAGCTTATTCTACTTTTACAATGAGCTGCCTTGGTCTTGCACTATGTGCAGGATCAGCTAGACTTGCGACACTTGCAGGTGCAAACTTGACTTGTTTGTCTGTTTGCTTACTTGGGAAATGGAGTAAAACCAGGTTTAAAATAGCTTAGTTTAAAATATATATTAAAGTACCCCTGTTTAAATCTTGTAGAGCGCCAATCAGTGATCTAAATGCTCTAAAACGTGACGAGAATACATTGTGCTTCATTCGGAAGCGATATTTGGGAAAAAAGTTGTTCCAAAATTCACCACCAAGCCGTCGTAAACACTAAATACATGGAATTTAAATTTCACGGACTCGTAGATGGAGACTGGATTTTTTCCTTCATTTTAGTTGTCACTACTCTCCTGAGTGATGGTACTAACCTCGCCCCAACGTGGTTTGCTCATGAAGCTGTACTACGTATACAACTTCAATGCTGTTGCTGCACTTTGAGAACTTCATCGCATTTACAAATGTCAGCGAGGTCCATTATCTTCTTATGCTGCGTGAAGAAAGATTACTCGTTTTGAAGAAGCAGGATTGTTGGAAGTTAGACCTCGTTGAGGTCACAAACCAATCAGATCACCACAAGTGAATTAAATTGCTAATGCCGTTGTGGAGCAGGTTATGAATGTGCACTACAGGCATTAGTTCCTGCAGTGCATATGCTGTAACAAAACACACTTTCAAAGTTCTCCTGATGCAACTTGGGTCTCAGTTATCTTGGATGGGTGGAAATAGTCGGTAGAATTTTCCAGACAGTTACCACCCATCCAAGATAACTGAGACCCAAGTTGCATCAGGAGAACTTTGAAAGTCGACTGACATTTGCTTTACATTCCTTCGGCGAGTGGAATTGGATGATCGGTGGCCGTCAATGATTTTGTGGGGATATGGGGACCATTTTCACCTGAACGGAGCTGTGGACACTCTCAAATGCCGGGTATTGGCTATGCTAAACTGCAAACAAGCTAACAACTTCCTTGTATTTACCGAAAGTTACTCTCTGGTACGGGTGTTCAAATTCGTTTATCATTGGACCATCCAGTGAAGAGATGCAGTTGACAATTGCCGCCTTCTCGTGATCACTAATGCTACCTATATATATAAAAATAAATAAATAAATCAGCTAACGCGGTTTATTCCCGTTTAGGAAGTAGGCGAGGCGTTTTAGCCATATCTAACTTCTGGAGACTGAGTGGGCAGTTCAATCTCCACTGGCAGCCAATCGAAGATAGCTGGCCTAAGGCTATCACTAAGTAAATCGCACGCAGTGAAGAAGGCGGCTAGAGAGTGCAGCCTTAGGGGACCATATGGTCCCTAATCCTAATGCAATATATTTAATGTCGGAAATAGTGTGGGGTTCTAAGGTCGATTTCCTTGAGTTTACGGGACGAAAAACCCGAGTTTCCGGGAAAAAAGACCTGCTTGCCAGTGCCAGATAGTGCGGGTTCAACAGTCGATTCCTTCAGCTTAGCGAACAAAAAACCCAACTTTCCCAGAAATGAAATTCGCTTCCCCTGCCAAAGATAGGTTTCTTCTAGTGTAGGCGACTAGATAAAACAGAATTCTCTTTCTTCGGGCATCCTTATGCTCTGGACGCACATATAACTTCCATTGAGTTACACAATCTCATATAAATGAACTTGTGTCATATATGAAAAATCAAAAACGTTCCTTAAGTGAGAACGGAACCTAGACATATTACCGAGCTTTATAGCATAGCTGTTAGAAAATTTCATTATTCAGTGCGATAATACCTATACAAGATTGTGAAAACTGAGGGACCAAAAAACAGTGTCAGCCCATAATCTTATATGTTTTCAAGCAAGACGAAATCAAGTCTCGACTTCTTTTATGTAATAATTTTCCAATTATTCAAACATTGTCTTCTTTTCAACCCACAAAATGACTACAATATCAAATACAGCAAAAGAAAGTCAACTCAGGCTGTTGGTGTGCAAAGGGTTGATCACCTAAGCGCCATGTATTTATGCCATCTAAGATCATTTCTGAGGTGTTTCGTTTTGAAAGAGGAATGGAGGTGTTGGCTATAAAGATGAGGACATTCTCTGATTACAAGTTGCTGGGGGCCTTATATTTCTTTCTCCTGCTGTTCCTGTAGTACTCTAGTACTAAAGGGTTCTCTGGAACCCTGTTATTTAAATCCCATGCCAAGGTTTAATCTTAAGGCTTAAGCACAAGAGACTCCAGCCTAGGGGAACAATGGCTTTGGCTCGCCAACATCGTTAAAAAGGTAATTGTATTAGTCGAAGTAATAGTACAAATAGTTGCCACTTTTTTGGCAATAAATATAAACTGCTTTTAACAATAAAGAATTTTATGATGCTTGTGTGTCTTACAATGCGTTGATGAAACTGGCTCAGCGGCGCCATATACCCTCGAGCCGGCAGTGCCCAGGCCTATGATGAATATTCCCCTCACACTTTCAGAGCCTCTTCTGTGATGAATTTGGTCTTCACGAAGGTGACAGGTAATGATAATAATAACTTTATTAATATGGTTATGTCACTTCCAAAGAGGCAAAGGACTCATTCACGGAGGATGCGCTACTTCAGCACTTTCCAAACTATGGGCAGTTAATTTTTGTTGAGGGGACCATGACATAATGAAAACAAATTTGAAATGTTTTAAGACTAACTGTCCCATGTCAAATATGTATGTAAGATGTTAAAAATGTAATATTTGCATTTGAGCCTGTGTAGCTCAGTGGATGTGGCGTTTGCCAACCACGGCGCTTGGCCGCACGAAGGAAGACTTCGTTTCGAGTCTAGTCGGCGACTAGAGGAAATTTTTCTAAGCCTTTTTTCGACCGGTTCCCGAGTTAGTCGATCTCTGGCACGGGCAAGCAGGTTTTTCCTCCCGGAAACTCGGGGTTTTCGTCCTGTAAACTCAAGAAAATCGACCGTAGAACCCACATTATTTTAGACATTAAATATATTCTGTTAGGGTTAGAGACCACGAGATGGCGGCACATTTGAGCCGTCTCTCTTCACTGCGTACCGCTTAATTAGTGATAGCCTTGGGCCATCTGTCTCTGATTGGTACCAGTGGAGATTGAACTGCCCACTCATTCTCCAAAATTTAGTTAGGGCTAAATGGCCTCGCCTACTCCCCGTATACGGGAATAAAAAGGCGTTAGCTGGTTTATTTGCATTTGTTTTTTGCGAAATTCGCTGTATATTTGTATTTGTATTGAATATAAATACAATAAATATTATAATAATATATGTGTGTATTACGATTTTTTTTTCGATGGGGGCTGTGAAATATTTTAATTCTTCTAAGGGGGCCCTTTACATCCATACGTTTGGGAAGCACTGCTGTACTCAGGAACTCTTGAGTACCATCATCATCTATACACAACACCACGTACTGCACACCACAAACCCTAGTATTTTTTGTCTCTAAATTGCGTGTGTTCTGAAGACAGATTTGCCTGTATGCAGGATTACAAACCGAAGTTTCTGTGGAAAGAACCTGCTACAACTTTATGAGATCACCTAACTCACCTTTCGTTACAAAGCTCAGATCTTCAACCGGTTCTGATTTTTAACTGATATTATATAATAAAAAATCTGCTAACGCCTTTTATTCTCCTTATAGGAAGTAGACGAGGCCTTTTTAAAGACTACATTGCTTTTGTAAACTGAGTGGACAGTTCAATCTCTACCAGTAACCGGTCGTAGATAACCTTCGGAAGACTATTATTAACCAATGAAGAGACTGCCAGACAAGCAGTATCATCTCTTGGTACCTAGCTCTAACAGGATATGTTCTTGTCTGAAATAGCGCGGGTTTTACGTTCGATTTTCTTGAGTTTATGGAACGAAACCCTGAGCCTCCGTGAGAGAAAAAAACCACTTGCCCATGCCTAACTCCGGAACCCGTGGAACAAAGGTTTAGAAAAAATTCCACCAGCCCGTTGATGAACTTAAGTTTATCATCGAGCGGTTTATCAGACGCAAACGATATACAATATAATATAATAGAGCCTATGTATCGCAGTGGAAGTGGCGTTTGAACACCATGTCGATTCACCGCACGAAGGAAGACTTGGTTTGAAATCTGGTTAGCGACTAGAGAAAAATTTTCTAAGCTTTTCTTTTACCGTTACCGATTTAGTCGATCTCTCGTACGGGCAAGTGGGCTTTTTCTCTGGCAACCAGGGTTTTCGTTCTGTAAATTCAAGGAAATCGACCGCAAAACCCACCTTATTCAGACAATAAATATATTGTGTTAGGGTAAGGACCACTTGATGGCGGCACTTATTGAGCCATCTCTTCACTGAGTGCCACTTAATTAGTGTTAGACTTGGGCCAGCTATCTCTGATTTGGCACTAGTAGAGATTGAACTGCCCACTCAGTCAGCAAACGTTAGATATGGCTAAACGGTCTAGCCTACTCCCTATAGTATAAAGGATTGGGGGAGAGGTGGTTTGTCTTTCTTTCCTAGGTAAAGTAGAATTGGGTTCTGATCTGATGGTAATTCGTTCAGTGCTTGGAGGCTGTATTGGTGATGTTGTGTAGGATAACGATGACTAGGATGTCGGCTGTGCCCATTGGGCTGTGGTGGGTTGGTTCGATAGATCTTGTTATGAGGGCGTTGTTTAGTCCTGTGTAGCTGAAGAGGATACACGCTGTTTTTTATGGTTCTGCTGTTCAAGGAGGGATGTATTGAGTTTAGATCCCTAGCGACGATGATGGATTCATTTACGCCCAGGACAACATCCAAATCGGAAAATGGCAGGGTTTTTATTTTTTTGGGGGGGGGAGGGTTGTAGGCAGTGTAGGTTTTAACATGTTCATTGCCAATCACGCGATATCGTGCGATGCGAGTTCTCACCAAACGGCCGATGACGTGTTTTCGCGTTGACGTCGTAACTAAATAAAAAAAATTTAAAAATTTGGCCACCACACGAAATTCCAATTTTTCAGCTTGGCAATGAAAGTGTTAAATCTTGCAGTTGAGTTTGTGTAGACTTCGATGTCGGTCAGCTCTAGATTGGTGGTTGGAGGGGGTTTGGGTATTCCGTTGTGCCTAATGTAGTTTTTGATGAATGTGGCTGTGATGACACCTGTGTAGTCCAGTCGTCGTTACTCTTCAGTGTGTAGCCTCTCGGTTTTCTTTTATCCAAGGGACTTAGATGAGTTTTTGTTGATTAGAATGATGTCTTGTGTTTGTGAGAGAATTCTTGAAGCTCCAGTGTCTTGTTTTTTTGGCCGTTGGCGTTCCAAGCGACGGTCTGTATTGAATCTTGAAGGAATCTAGTTTTGTTCATTAACAAGCGCTGATAAGATGGTCTGTATTTCTTGTGGGAATCTCTTTGTGGAGTTTGGTGAAGGGTTTGTCTTACTGAAGTCTTGGAGCATGTTTGCCAATGAGGCTGTGATGATTGCCGTCATGTTTAGAAGAGGTTGGTCCTGTTGGACATCTTTTGATGGACGGGCTACTTCGGCATATGTCCTGCTTCGACGGTAGCTTCCCGGCTTTTGGTGTTTTCCGTTTGTTTGCAGAGGTTTGTGTTTTGTTGCCGTTTGTTGGGTGTCATTCAAATGGGGGAGCAGTCGTCTCTGGTGCCTGTGGAAAGGGTTGAGAGGTGATCTGCTTCCTTTTGTTTTCTGTTTTGTTTTTGGGGTAGTGGCTGCAACCTCTGTAGTTTGCCGGGTGGGGCCATCGCAGTTCGCGCGTTTTGGCTGCTGAGGTCCTTGGTTTTGAACAGGTGGCTGTGGGGTTGTTTTGTTTACATTTGAGGCATTTGTAATCCGCGCTGCAGAGCTTCTGCATGTGTCCGTATTTTTGACATCTGTGGCACTGTCCAGACGAGTCCCTTTTCCTCAGTGGTTCGGGTGTAATTTTCAGACCGCAGATCGTTGTTATGTTGTATATATTCTTGTGGGTGCTGTGTATCTCCACGAGAACTAGGGGCATTGGGCTCTTGTCGTCCCGCAACATTCTGCTGACCTTGACTGGTGGGAGATCGTGGAGGCTGTGGTGTTCAGTGATTTCAGGTACGGTGATGTTTTCTGTTAGTCCCCTGAGCAAAATATTTAGGTTTTTCTCTGACATAAGTGAGAAAGTATGATACTTAATGCCTAAGTCGTCCATGGTTTTTGTGAGGTGTCTGTAGTCCCCCACTGTGGTAGGCTGAATTTTGACTCTGTCTTCCATATTCTTTTCCCATGTATAGGCTATTTGATGTTTTTGCATCATGGGACTTAGGGCCGTCCATCTTTCTTTTTCCCGTAGTACAGCTGGTGGGACTTTTTCGTTGTTGGGGTGGGGGATCAGTGTTGAGGTTGTCTTTTTCTATCCCCTCGTTTGCCTATATCTCCGCTGTTTTAGTTTTTTTTTTGCGCTGGGGTTTCTTTTGGTTCTGTTGGTGTAGGAGCAGAGCCAATCAGGTCGAACTTCCCTCTTCCCCTGGTGTTGTGTCGTCCCCTTCTGTGGTGTCTTCTGCCGTTGAATAAAAGTTTAGGAACCCTGGCCACTCAACCTCAAATTTCTTCAACAGTTTTTTGAGGAGGTCGAACGCCATCTTCCTATCTAAAGACTGGATAAAGTCGGTGGGACTTAAGCGGTTCATTCTTAATTAAATTCAAACTTGCTTACCTGAGATATGTATATATGGCGTACTCCGCGTAATCCCACTGGTAGTTTACCTTAGAAGCACCCATGAGTAAAAGATTTTAGTTGAGCATGTTGGAAGGCATTTATAGAATTCTTTGACTCCCTTCTTGATATTGTTCATCGCTATTTTTCAATAAGCACAAAGCTCTGTTCACTGTACACACTGTCACTGTACATCCAGGGTCAATCGATACTACAACACTCACTTTATAGATCAATAAAACACTCACCCTCGTCACACTCACCCACTTCACTATCTCGCTACCAACAGCTCTTTTATTAAAGAAAAGCAGAATTAATCCTGGGAAAAAATTAGGAAAGTGCTACCAGAACATATCGGTCCAGTTCCCTGGATAAAATCCAAGGAAGAAATAGACACGGCAATAAATAACCTCACCAACCAAATCACGAAAGCCATAATGGCAGCTACAGTAACCATGACCACCCATAAACAAAATCGTCTACCAGAAGAAATCATGAAGTTGATAAAAGAAAAAACAGACGAAGGAAAAGATACCACAACACACGTGCTCCTCAAGACAAAACAATCCTCAAGAAACTAAACAAGTCAGTTCTTGAAGCTCTCCAGAAACACAGGAATCAACAATGGGAAAACAAGCTCACATCCATTTCAACAGCTGATCATTCCATCTGGAAATTCCTATATAACCTTAGAAACAAGTACAAATCCCTCCCTCTTCAAGAAGAACAACACCTAGTGTACCCAGACGCTGACAAAGCAGAAGCCATAGCAAGAAACCTAGAAAAACAATGCAGCCGTGCATACGAAACCTAAATGTCAGCCACATATACAAGATTCATCATAAAGTCAGGCTCACAATAAATCGTCCCGACGACAATCCAAGCCCTATACACCTACCTCACCCACCGAAATAATCGGCGTCATCAACCACCTCAAGAACAAAAAAGCCCCAGGACCCGAATGCATCACGAACAAAGTCATCAAGGTACTACCATGCAAAGTCATAGTACATCTGACAAACATCATGAACTCAATCCTCAAATGGCAGCACTTCTCCAAGTCATGGAATAATAGCTGACATCATCCCAATTCACAAGCCAGGCAAAGATCCACACCTACCACAAAATTACCCTCCCATCAGCCTGCTATCTAACTTGGGAAAAATAGCAGAGAAAATCATCATCATCAGACTAATAGAACATGTAAGCAAACTACAAATCATTCCACAAGAACAATTTGGCTTCTGTTCAAACCAGAGCACCACCCAACAGATCTACAGGCTGGTAGAACACATCACCACAGGATTCAATTGGAATCAGCACAACGGAACCGTCTTCCTAGACATCTCAAAAGCCTTCAACAAGATCTGGCACCACGTCCTGCTCTACAAACTTATCATCTCAAACTTTCTACTAAACATTATACATCTGATCAAATCATACCTCACAAACTGGAAGATGCAAGTTAAAATAAACGAAGCATTCTCTATCCAACGACAAATTCTGGCCGGAGTTCCTCAAGGATCACTGTTGGCTCCGATTCTGCTCGATATCTACATGGCAGACATCCCTCAAAATCCTGTCACGTCCACCATCACCCTCTATGCAGACGACACGACAATACTAGCCGGATCCCGCCAACCGCATCTCGTAACGAAAAAACTACAAGATATCATCCAGAATCTAGAAAAATGGTTTGCAGCCTGGCTACTGCAAGTTAATTCCGAGAAAAGGGCAATCATACGCTTCACAAGAAGACGCGCATTCCCTACAGGAGACGTCACCCTTTTCAACTCAAAAATTCCCTGGATAACCGAAACTAAATACCTCGGAATAATCCCCGACAAACGATTATGCTTCAACAGCCACATCAAGAACACATGCACCAAAACATCCAAAGTTATCGCCCAGCTGTACCTTTTGATCAACAGACACAGCAAACTAAACACAAGAAACAAAATTCTACTCTACAAGACAGTGATCTGTCCCACAATTAAATATGCCTCCCCCAAACTGGAGTCATACCTCCAAGACAAATATCCTCAAGTTACAAAGACTACAAAATAAGTGCTTACGGATGATCCTGAAACCCGCCCCCCGTGGTTCGTCAGGAACGTCCAAAATCACCGGGACATAACCCCCACATCTCTACTACGCTGCCTAGCAGAGAAATTCTTCACGAAGACGTCCACGCACCATAACCAAGTAATACACGAAGCCGGAAACTACGACGGTAATGACCACTGGTAACATAAAAGACCAAAAGCCATCCTAACATCCAACCACGACACATAACCACCTCTACTCCCTCAGGGCGAGCTAATATCGCTCACAAACCTCTCCCATCACTTATTCCGAAACAGACAACAGGGAAAATAAAAAGGGTCCACCTTCACCCTTTGCGCCATTAATGTCCTGCGTCCTACTCCCTATACGAGAATAAAATGCGTTAGCTGATTTTGATTTTTTTTTTTTGGTTAATATAATTAGTTGATAATTAGATAATTAGTTGTACATAGTGGATTGTGTTGTGTTGTCTAATATTAGGAATGAAACTTGAGTTATTCTGTTTGCACCTAAAGAAATATATTTTTCCGGTAGGGTGAAAAGCTATTGTATCTGTAACTTTTAGTGATATGGGAAAGAAAGATTTATGGTTTGGAAAATTTATATGAAAGGGAGAATTTCTGCATTAAGTGAGTAAGTTTATATAACGACAAAAAATGAAGAAAAGATGAGTAAGAATGTCTTTATAAATATTGACATTCGAGATTAAAACTTAATAAAATGCGCAGACGCCACTGTTTTTGTTCAAGGTGAATTTCATGTGCGACAAAGGAATGCTGTTATTCTTTGAGGAGTATCAAATGTATCTTTGCATTTTAAAGCACCCTATTCCTATTTTGTTTTTTGAACCTCCGCCGCTTAAACTAATCACGTGATTATTTCTATAAGTGTTTCAGGACTTCTGGTTTCTTGCTTGATGCTTAAATATCATGAGATTTATTTTTTATTTTATTTTATTTATTTTTTTATTTGCTTGGATGCGACAAACTGGCCTACAATTTTCTACTTCTGTCTCGAAGTCTCCTTTATGCAGTGGGATTTTTTGCACTTGAGAGCTTAACCTATACAATCCTTGGATTTTCCGAGTTTGTGCTACTTAGCTCTACCTTTTGGCGCTTTCCTTAATAATTACTTTTATCCACCGACCGAGAGTTCACTTACGAAAAATACATTTCTCCTACATTTTCTACAAACATTCGGTTTTGAAATAATGTTGGGTTTAGTATCCACTTTGCGTATGTAATTTTACATCGCCAAAACTGAAACCTCTTATCTGTCTCTCTTTTTTTTTTTTTGCTCTCTTTCTGCTCCATTGGAACCTTACCAGAACTGAGGCTTAAATTAAACAGCTTGGTCAGAGGAGGTGCTAATTCTCGTAACACATTGGATACCACCTAATACTATTGCCATATTCCCATTAAGGTACTGCAAGTCATCCATCCATAGTCATTTCTCCTTTTTACTTGTCACATAACACAAAATAACTTCTTAGAATTTCTTTTGGACTCGTCAGCTGTTCTTAGCAAAAGAACATCTTAGGATTTCATTTGGACTCATCATTTAGCATCCTCCCATAATCAGCTTTGGCCTTCCTTAACATATAGGTCACCCTTCTTGCCTGTGCCTTGTACTGTTCCTGTGCATGTTGATCTCCTTTTTCTTTTGTATGTTAATTTGGTTATGTAATAATTTTCAGCACTTCATTCTTATTTGTTGCTGTTATATTTTTTCTCATTCAAAGTGAAAATATATCCATTGGAATTGAGTACAATACATTTCTTATCACTTAACAAACATCATTCATTGTGAGCCCACTACTGGACAGCTTTTTGAAAATGACCCATGATGTTTGATCAGTGGCATCCTTCTTCATGTTGTGCCTGCAAATTTCTGATTTCATCAATCCATCGTTTTGTGTTTATTTTTACTTGGATTCCAGTTCAGAGGACTTCATTTGTCCATCATTGACCTTGTTTTCAAGCAGCATGCCCAAGCCACGGCCACTTCGGATGTTTCATTCTTGTTATAAGGTATGACTAAGGAATCAAATCAAACCCTTTTAGGATTTGGTCTTGTGATACCAGACAATAATTTTGTCAATAAATTCTCTTACTGGTATTTGATTTTTCTTTATTATCATTAATCTCCATGTTTAAAAGCTATATGTCAATATAAGGTGAATGTACCATTTAAAAGCTTTCATTTTTCAGACATGGTGGTAATCGTTTTTTTCTCTAGCAATTTGAAAGTCATAGAAATGAGTGTGGTAAATGCAAAGTGTAAATGATAAATATATCCTGTTGATCTTCAGACCTTTTTCTTTCCCAGTCATTAAGTTTGAATATTTCTTCTAAACATACTTTTATGAAAAAAAAGTAATGTCTCTGCTTGATCAGTAGAATAGAAGAAAGGCAGATATTTGGAGGTTATGGATGCTAATTCATCAAGATATCATTGGTAGGTAGTTGAACTGCAGGAAATCAATCTTCAATGAAAAATTAGGCAAAGAGACTAGAATGATTGTGAAAATAGGAGAGTGGTTAAAGATAGTAGATGAATGATATGGAAATTTGGTAAGGAGACCTTAAATCACAGAAGGGCAACAAAGAGGTGATTCACATATTGCTTCCTTTTTTATGGAATATCAGTTCTTGAAATGCACACCGATTATTATATCGCACCTCCAGGGAGTCCAAAGACTCATCGAAGGAGGGCATCAACTCTACAACTCTTCGTCTCCCTACTCCACCAACCTTCATCATCTGACACCAACACCATCTACCGCTGACTACCACCACTAGTGCTTTCACAGACAATCATGAACATCCATGCCCACGGTGGGATTTGAACCCGCAGCCTTTTGGCTGGAGAGCGGATACGCTAACCACTCGGCCAACCAGGCAAACTAAATGTGCCAGTTAAACAGAAAGAATCATACAGAATGTAATTTGGATAAGATGCACTCTTTTGTTATTTTTGGCACTGTTATTTGGTCAAAAGGAGAAAAGGAGATCAGTTCTGGATGGATGCAAGTAGGAGTTGCATACCATTTAAGTGATTATTAGCAAAGTAGATGTTTAAGTAATTATTTTTGGTAAGGTTTTTTGGACTTGATTTTAAGAGAGGTTTTTTTTTTTTGTGACATGTTACAATCATGGAGAGTAGAAAGCACATACCACACTATTCAGTCTCCCTCCAGGCACAGTCTACTTGTGAATTGCATGTCAGCTAATTGGGAATATTCTTACTGCCAATTTGCTGGAACCACTTTACTGCTCTAGCCTCATTTCAAATCTCTACAGTACATTTAGCATATCCTAGCATACTCTTGAAAGGTTTTTGGAGGTAGAAACTAAAATCTGTGCTCTGGAAATCAAACCAGCTATTTCAGGTCTCTAATAAGATTGATGGTAGTGTTATTTCACTGGATGATGATGAAGCCATCTAGTTATTCTAAAACACTACATTTGCATTCATTAATTTGTGCAGTGAATCATTGCTCTGAATTGAAAATAGTAACTTTTAATTGAAAATACTATTCCCAGTGATTTAGTAAAGGTAATAAACACCACATTGATTAACCTAGACATACATCTGCTCACCACCAAAGGAGATATACCATTCTTTCCTCCAATTCTTTTTGTCAAATCATTTATGATAGTTTTTCTCTCCTGTACTCATTGCTCCCAAGCAGCTTATAACTATCCAGTGTTCAGGTTTTCATCATGAAACTTTCATAGAGCCAAAAGAAAGACTCATCTAGAGGTCTCCTGATTATTCCTCAAAACCCACATTTTAAACTGTTCTCTTGCCTGCACTATGTTGTATACTTCCAGAAATAGACTCTTTTTCTCCTCAAACTTGGTGAGGAATCTCTCCATTAATTTGGTATACACCTACACAAACTTATTTATCTTAATTACATCATCTTTCTATCTCTTCCTGTTCATCAGGATCTGTAATGGCATTTCCTCAGTCTGTTTTCATATCCAGTGTTTTGAAAACCTGGCACATTACCTTAGCCACTCTTCTCAGTACCCTTTTCAAGATCTTTTCATCTCCTCAAAAGCCAGGCGATCAAATTTGCATTCAGGTTTTTGTCAGCCATTATCTCCAGGTTTCTAATCTCTTGTTACTTTATTATATTCTACTTACTGAATAAGCTGCTTGACAAGAGCTAATTAATAGGCCCATTCATGTCTATATAAAAGATCTATTCAAATCCTCCTGTAGAAAAACCATCAGTTTTGCTTCTTATAGTTCTGAACTTTACTTCATCAGCAAACAACTGCTTGTTCTTATTTAAATCTCTGTCATATCATTAACATCCATGTTAACAGTAGTGGTCCTTTAACTGACATCACATGTGACTTCTTTTTTTTTTTTTAATATTGCTTCCCATACTCAACTTGCTGACCTATCATAAGACTGCCATTCTCTTATTCATTTTATTAATTATTTATCCATTTCAGTTTAAATACCAACTTATAAGGAAATCTAACTATCTTTTGTTAAGACAAATTTTGTAAATTTGCTGTAGATTAATTTTAGCATTCCTAGTTAGCCATAATTTAGATTTTATTATTATTATTATTATTACGGGCAACTCCAGGGAGTCATTAGACTCATCGAGAGAGGCCCCAAATCATATTCATCACAACTATTCGACATTCATACAGTATCTATCATACCTCGCCTTAAACTCTTTCACTGTCACAGCATCCACCACAGACTCTGGCAGCCCATTCCACTCATTCACCACTCTAAAAGTAAAGAACCCAGCTCTAACACCTTTACTAATAACACTTTTACCCAGTTTCCATGGATGTCCCCTAGTCCTCCCACAACCAGCCCTGTTCTCAAAAAATCTTCTGAATTAATTTTATAGAAACCCTTCAGTAATTTGAATGTCTGAATCATATCTCCCCCTCCTCTGTCTATCAACTGATTTTTGCAACCCACAAATCCTCAACCTTTTCTCATAAGGTTCATTCCACAGACCTGCTATTATCTTGGTCACTCGCCTCTGGATCCTCTCCACCTCCTCCCCATCAAGAAGAAACCTAGGTGACCAAATCTGGGCACATTAGTCAAGATGGGGTCTTATCAAGGCTCGATACAGAGGAACAATAACCTGCTTGTCAACGTATTCTTCAGCAACCAAGTGATTTGATGAGCTGATTTGGCCACTTTTGCAATGTGCCCTCTAAACTTCAACTCCTTATCCACCAGCACGCCTAAATCTCATGCCTCATCAATTTCCTGGAGTACAGTTCCACCAATGTAGTAAACTGCTGCTAATCTTTTCACCCCAAAATGCATAACCTTACATTTTACCACATTAAATTGACATCCATTCTCCTTAGCCCAGACTGCCAATCTATCCAAATCATCTTGCAAAATTTTGACATCATCTGCATTCACTATTGCCCTACCCAACTTCGCATCATCCGCAAACAAATGAACTGTTCCTCTCAGATCCTTTCCTATATCATTAATGAACAAATTAAACAACAGTGGTCCAAGAACAGATCCTTGTTGCACACCACTAGTCACAGGCCGTCCTTGTGGACTCTACTCCTGAATAAACCACTCTCTGATATCTCTCCGTCAACCACCCTCCTATCCATCTCACCAACCCTATATCCATACCCATATGCTGCAATTTACTGATAGAATTCCATGTGGTATCCTATCAAAGGCCTTATCAAGGTCCAGTAGAATCACTGCAAACCCATTACCCTTATCCAGTTCAGCCATCACTGTGTTATAATACGTGAGCAAGTTACTGAGGCATGACCTACCCTTCACAAAACCATGCTGTCCCTGATACAGTATCCCATTTTCATCTATCCAATCTTGTATTTTCCTCTTGACTATTTTCTCCAAGACCTTGATAATGATTCCTGATTGGCCGGTAATTTTCAACAGCAGCCTTGGAACCACCTTTATGCAGCGGAACTATTTTCCCCTCTTTCAACCCCCTTGGGACTGACCCAGACCCGAGGCTCAAATTAAACAAAATGGTCAAGGGCACTAACAATTCTTTAGCTGCTTCACGTACGACACGAGCTGGTATACCATCCAATCCCACAGATGTATTGACATTGAGGTTCTGTAATAGACTGGTTACCTCTACTTCGTTCATCACAATTCCAGTATAAGCTGTTGGTTCTTCCATTCCTGCAATGTCACCACCTGAATGATATACTTTTGCAAAGTGCTCGCTCAGTAATTACACTATATCGACTGATTCGGTTACCTCCCTACCCTCAGCATTTTTTAAGATCATTCTGCCATGAACATTTTTCCTTTTATTTGCAACATATTGAAAAAACTGTTTGGGATTCTCTTTAGCCTGCATGGCCAATTTTCTTTTGTAAACCGCTTTTGCTTTTCTTACCACGCTTGTTAACATCCTGGTCTGAGCTTTATACTGTTCCTGCGCCTGCTAGTCACCTTTCTCCTTAAATTCCCTCCACAATTGTTTCTTATTTTGCAGCTCATGCTTAATAGTGTTATTCATCCATTTAACTCCTACTTGATTTATTATTCGGACTCTTGGTATACAGTCAACCATTGCCACCTGCAAACACTTCTTAACCACCTCCCATGCACTATCAATATCCAGTCCTTGCAGTTTTACATGCCATGGCACTGAGCCAAGCACATGCCTAAACTTGTCATACTTACCACCCCGGTAATTCCACATGTACCCTGTCTTAATTATAAATTCCACTCCTTTAGCCACCACCCAAGTCATGATCTTATGGTCACTCTCACCAATTGGTGGCAACATGGTCATGTTCGTTTCAGCCACATTCTCAGTTGTAATTACTAGGTCAAGCACTCTCTGCCCCCTGCTATTTTCCACTACATGCTGTCGCAGATAGTTGTCCCTTAATAACCGCATAAAATCCAATTCCTTCCTCCCATGTGCCCTCTCCCCTTTCTAGTCAATGTTACCATAATTGAAATCACTCATAATAATTACCCTCCTTCCACTCATTTCTTCTATTTGCCTATGCATACTATCCCCACCATCTATTCCATCACCTGGTCTATAGCAGCACCCAATTGTATATTTTGTTCTGCTAGATTCTATCTCATACCAAACAGCCTCAGATGTGCTCTTTTCTCTGTCCTGCAGTTCAACTTCTATACTCCTTGGCTGCAACTCATCAGCTATCATCAATAACACTCCTCCCCCCCTTTTTATTCTCCCTGTCACTCCTGCTTTACAGTTTTTAATTAATGGTTTAGTTAATGTTGTTGCTTTTGTCTATCATACATAATAGATGATTTATCAAATCTTTATCCTTTCCATAGTTTTTTTTTTTTTGTATTTTATTGAGAATGTGATTATTCACCAAATCGAGTCTAGATTTATTACAGAATTCACTTCTCAGAATAACCTTATACATTCATTGTTAACCATATTTCAAAAGTGTCACTTCTACTAAATACTGGCATCGTTGTGTGAGTGATTAGTGTATCCACTCTCCATCCAGTAGGCTGTAGTTTCTAATTCTGCCAAAGGCATGGCATGAATGTTTGTGATTATCTTTAGGTGGGAGATGAATTTTGTCTTATGTGAGAGCACTGTGCCACATATTAGAGGTCTGAAGTAGCTTGAAAAAGTTGCATGTTTGGTTTCTAGAGCACGATCTTCTGAATTATTAAAGAACATTATATAAAAGTAATAAAAAATGGGGTATTCCTTAAAATATCCTTAGCTATTTATGATACTAATGTACTGTAAGCTTACACTTTTTGCAATAGGAGTCATGTAAGAAAATGTTATGGTTTTAATATTTCTTTATTAACTTATTATATCCTCAAGTACTGTATTCTAGAAATTCCAATCTAGAATGTTTCCTAATTATCACATATTTGATTACTTATTATCACTATGTGATGCCTCCAAGGAGTTCAAGGATTCATCATGGGAGGGCACTATTCTCTACTCCATTACATATATCTCACTATCTTAACTGCTGCTTAACAGCACACAATGCTCTAGCTCTGCTACTTAATTGTCCAACTATACATGATGCTATCTCTGCCCACCATCACCACCAACGACAGTATTTTTTGTCTGTAAATTGCACACTTTCTCATGGCCAATTTGCCTGTATGCAGGATGAAAAATCTAAGTCTCTGGGAGGAAAAAAACACTGCAACCTCTGTATGTAATCAGCTAACTCAACTTCAGCTGAAAAAGTTCATATAAGGATTCGTCTCATCAGGATGAGAAGAGAATCTAGGTTTTTTCCAAACAAAGTGTGCAATATGCCATTGTTCTTCCAGTTGCAATACAGAGGTGCTAAAGGTATAAGATTGGTTTCACATATTGACTATAGGTAATTATTATATTCCATCACTAATTCTGTTGTTATTATTATAATATAGGTATCTCCGTGGAGTCAAAAGACTTGTGGACAATCCATTATTTGCACACTAGCCATTATTCACACATTACCTATCATACCTGTCTTTAGACTCATTCACTGATGAAGTACTCACAACCACCTCTGGCAACCCATTCACCACCCTCCACAAAATAAATCCAGTCCTAACATCCTTGCTAAACACCCTCTTAGACAATTTCCATGAATGACCTCTCATTCTATCCCTTACTGCCATTTCTGAAAGTCTTCAGTGTCAGTCCCATAAAACCACTTTCATAACATATAATGGCAAATTCTTGTTGAATTTCAGCTCAGGACACGGACTGGTTATTACCAACACACTGTTCCAACATAAAAATGTGAACATAATGATTATACAGATATATATGCCCACAAGTGACCATGATGAAAATGAAGTAGAAGAGATGTATAATCAAATAGAAGAGATAATGGAAGAAGACAGAACTAAAAGGTGTACTATCTGGATGGGAGACTGGAATGCGGTGGTAGGTGAAAAGGTAGAGAAGGGAATAACAGGAAGATATGGCCTTGGAAAAAGGAATGAGAGAGGTGAAAGACTTATAGAGTTTCGTAAAAGACAAACTAATCATTGGTAATACTTGGTTTAAACTTCCAAAGAGAAGAAGATATACACGGAAAATGCCAGGTGATATCGACCAGATTGATTATATGTTAATACAAAACAAGTACAGAAACAGTGTAAAAAGGATATCAACACACCCAGGAGCTGATATTGACTCAGACCATAATTTTCTTGTTATGGAATTACGAATACGATATAAGAAAATAAACAAAGGTAAAATCAAGACAAGGTGGAACCTAGAAAAACTCAAAGGAGATGCAGGTAGGAAATTCACAGAAGAACTGGAAAATAAAATAAGGAGCAAAGAGAATATATCTGAAGAAACTATGGATGTTAATGCAAAATGGAATCAACTGAAAAACTTATTTATGAAACAGCTGCTGAAGAGATAGTTTTGTGGAAGGGAAAAGAATTAAAAAGCCATGGATTACAAATGAAATGATAAGAAAAATGGAAGAAAGAAGATGGAAAAATATAAACACTGAAGAGGTAAGAAGAAAATACAAAGTACTAAATAATGAACTGAGAAGAGAAACTGATAAAGCAAGAGAGGAATGGTTAAAAACAGAATGTAAAGAAATTGAAGAAATGGAAAAAAGGGGATGATATGATAAAATGTTTGAAAAAGCAAAAGAAATGACAAATATTAAAAAAAGCATAAGAAATCTGCCATTAGAAGATAAGCAAGGAAAACTGATTTATGATACTGAAATACAGGGTGAAAGATGGAAGGAATACATCAAAGAACTTTACACAAAAAATGAAAGACCAACAGAAATTGAATTGGAAGAGCAAAATGAAATCTCAACAGAAGAAAGAGGTCCTGAAATACTAAAGAGAGAAGTAGAAACAGCAATTAAGGAATTAAAAAGTGGAAAGATGGAAGGAGTGGATGGAATACCTAGTGAAATCCTAAAACAACTGGAGAACAAAGGTATAACAGAAACATGGAAACTCTGCAACTTCATTTGTAAATGTACAAAACAGGAGTATGGCCTAAAGATTTCACAGAGAGTATTCTTATACCAATTGAAAAGAAAAGCAATCCGGCTAAGTGCAGTGACTACAGAACTATAAGCATACTCTCACATGCCTCCAAAGTACTGCTAAGAATATTAAATCAAAGATTGTATAATAGAGTGGAGTATTTTCTGGGGGATGATCAATTTTGATTTAGAAAAGACAGAGGAACCAGAGATGCAATTGGAGTAATGAGGACCATGTGCGAAAGGAATATAGAAGTAAATAAAGAAGTTTATATTTGTTTCATCGACCTTGAAAAAGCATTTGACATGGTGAAATGGGAAAATCTGATGGAAATATTACACAAAATAGGTTTAGATTGGAGTGACCGAAGGTTAATAGCTGAATTATATATGAACCAGACAGCCATAATAAAGACAAAAGTAGGAAAAACTAAAATATGTGTGATTGGGAGAGATGTAAGACAGGGATGCTGCCTGTCACTGATGCTCTTCAATATATTTGTAGAAGATATGATAAAAGAATAATTTTATGAAGAGGAAAGAAGAATCACTATTGAAGGAAGAACAATACAAAATATTAGATTTGCAGATGATCAAGCAATATTAGCTAATACCGAAGATAAACTACAGCACCTAATGCAAAAATTTGAAAATATATGGAAGGAATATGATATGAAAATTAACGCATAGAAAACAAAAGTGATGAGTCTCCAGGAAACCAGGAAGTATCAAGGTGATGATGAATGGAGAAAGTGTAGAGCGAGTGAGACAATACAAATACCTTGGTAGTATAATACAAGAAAATGGAAAATGTGACATGGAAATAAAAGAAAGAATTAACAAAGGAAAATATGCCTTTTATAGCAAGAAAAATTTGTTTATTAATAAAATGAATAAAAATCTAAAGAAAAGGCGTATTAAGTGCCATATTTGGAGTATGACCTTATATGGGTCAGAAACATGGACAATTAGGAAGAAAGAAGCTAAAGTGTTGGAGGCATTTGAAATGTGGTTACGAAGAAGAATGGAGAAAATAAAGTGGACTGAAAAAATCACCAATGAAGAAGTATTACAACGAGTTGAAGGAGAAAGGAATTTACTAAAGACCAGAAGAAGAAGAAAGCATAACTGGATAGGACATGTATTAAGAGGCGACAGCCTACTGAAAAGAATGATAGAAGGGAAAATTGAAGGAAAGCGACCACGAGGGAGAAGATGACAAACGATGCTTGATGATATAATGGGAACAAGAAGATATCAGGAAATGAAGGAGGAAGCAAGAGACAGAGGAAATTGGGGGAAGAGAATCTTCTGAGTTATACCATTGGACCTGTCAAGAGACAGAACACTAATGATGATAATGAGACTAAAATACACAAACATGATTGAATAAAAAATGAAAGAGTTCGAGAACAGGAACCAAACCTTGGAGATTCAGTGGCAAGCCCTGAAGAAAACACTGATTGATTCAGCCAGAGGGGCATTGTGGTGAGGTTGTCTGCAAGAATAGAAACATCAGAACTCCATGGTGGACACAGGAAGTTAAAGAGGCAGTGAAAGGAAAGAAGAAAGCATATCAAAAGTTCCTGGCAAATAAGTCAGCTTGTGTTCTTAGAGAATACAGAGACAAATGTAAGAAAGCAGATCACTGTGTAAAACTAGCTAAACAAAAGGCATGGGAGGACTTTGATAAGAACATAGAAAAGAAATATCAAGAAGGTGGCAAGATATTCTGGAGGTTGTTGAATAAGCACTCTTTCCTCCATTGTTCAAAAATGGAGGAAAGAGTGCTGTAAAAGGAATTAGAGATGATAAAGGTGATATGAAAACAGGAGAAAAAAAGATATCCTTGAAGTATGGAGTAATTACTTTGAAAAATTGCTAACTGAAACAAGCAGTGATGACATGCAGTCAGAAATACATATCCATAAAGTTGGAAAAAGCCATTAAAAAAAAAAGCCTGAAACATGGAAAGGCAGCAGGAGTAGATGATATTCTACCAGAAATGCTCAAGTATGGAGGTATAAGGGTCTTACAGTGGCTGCACTGCGTAGTTCAGAAGGCCTGAACAGAGGACGAATTCCATATGATTGGAGTAGAGCTCTCATAGTACCCATGTATAAAAAGGGAAATAAAACTGAATGTGAGAATTACAGAGGTATTTCTCTACTGAGTGTTCCTGGTAAAATTTACACAAGTATACTTGAGAAATGGTTGAGAAGGATTGTGGAAGAAAAGCTTGGTGTAGAGCACACTGATTCAGGCCAAATAGAGGTTCTCAGGGTCAGATTTTAGCATTTTGACAGATAGTTGAAAAATCATGGGAATATAACAAAGATCTGTATTTATGTTTTGTAAATCATCTGGAAAAGGCATATGACAAGGTGCCAAGAGAGAAGCTACTCGAAATGCTACAGTTATATGGTGTCAATGGAGCATTATATCAAGCAATACTTAATCTGTATTTGAGTTGCAAGTCAGCAGTTAGAATTGAAGGATGTACAAGGTAGGTGGTTTAATGATAAATCTGGTGTCAGACAAGGATGTACATTATCCCCTGTCTTATTCATTATCTATATGGATCACATTATGAAGGAAAGTGGTATTAAACATGATATCAAAATTGGAGATGTTATTGTCAGCTCTTTGCTTTATGCGGATGATGTTATACTTCTAAATAAATCCGCTACAAGTCTGCAAGATTCCCTGACTAAAGTGAATAACTGTGGTAATACATATGGTATGAAGGTCAGCATTAAAACGACAAAGACAATGATAATAGGCAGATGCATTGAAAATATCAACTGCATTGTGAATGGAGAACCTATAGAACAAGTAAAACATTTCAACTACTTAGGCATGATTTTTAGTGAAAATGGTAAATTAAATATGGAAATAGACAACAGAATCAACAAAGCTGGTATGGTAGGAAGGCAATTGAATAAATTCATATGGAATAAGAGAGAAATTAGTCGGAACACTAAATTAGCTGTATACAAGAGTATTCAAGCCAATTTTGACTTATGGGTCTGAGAGCTGGGTCAGGAGTAAAAAACACTTGATCAAAGACTAGAGACTGCAGATATGAGAGTCCTGAGAAAGAATTTAATATGATATTACCATTGATGCATGAACAGATGCATCAATGGTAATATCATTAAAAACGAGGATATTAGTAAAGAACTTGACATTGTCAGCATCCAGGAATGCATTAGCAGAGCTAATCTCAGGTGGTATGGTCACTTAAATAGAATGGGAGAGGAAAGATTAGCAAAACAAGTGTTTTCTGCAGGTTGGCAGGAAAAAGACCCAGAGAAGACCAAGATATAGGTGGATTGATACAGTAAAAAGTGCCTTAGAAGATAGAAATATAAGATCTGATAATGTTGGAGTCTTGACAGATAACAGACTGATGTAGAGAAAAATTGTAGATAGGAAGTTAGTAATGATGTAATTTTTCATGTAGTACTACCATATCCTGTACACCCACTTGAGGGTATATTATTATTACCCAAGACCCCATGGAGTCAAAGACTCATCTAGGAGGTCCTTTTATCAAACACACACACAGCTCATCATACCGTGCTTTAAACACACTCAAATTCTCTGTGGACACCACACTCTCAGGCAAGACATTCCAATCATTCACAACTCTGCATTAAAAAAAACCTGCTTCTCACTCCCCTACTCACACCCTCCTTATACAGCTTCCAGGGATGACCTCTGGTTCTCCCCTGATCTCCAACTATTTTCTGTAGAACCTCTCCAGTTGATCCTATAACAGCACCTTAATAACTTGTAGGTCTCTATCATATCTCCCCTCCTCCTCCTGTCCACCAGACTCTGCAAGTTGCATCTTCTCAATCTTTCCTCATACTTGACATTCCAGAGGTTAGAAACTACCTTAGTCAGTCGACTCTGGACCCTTTCCAACATCTCCTCATCCTTCTGAAGACCAGGTGACCAAATCTGGGCACAGTAGTCCATGTGTGGCCTAATCAAAGACTTATACAGTGGAACAAGAATCTCCCTACTTCTACAAGTCAGTGTCCTCTGCATCATTCCCAGAAGCCTTTGTGTTGTCTTCACAATTTTGGCTATGTGTCCCCTAAATTTCAGATCCTTATCCACTATCACTCCCAGATCTCTTATTTCCTCCACCTTCCACAATATATCCTCACCAAGCATAAATTCTGCATTCCATTTTTGTTTTCCAAATTTTAAAACCTTACATTTTGCAACATTGAACTCCCATTCCCATGTCCAATCATTCAATTTATTCAAGTCTTCTTGTAAGGCCACAACATCTTCTCTACTCTTCATGGTTTGTCCCAACTTTGCATCATCTACAAACAACTGAATATCTCCATCTAAAACTTCATTAATATACAAGTTAAACAGCAGTGACCCTAAAACAGACACCTGAGGCACACTAGTAACTTTCATTTTCCTGGATCTCTACCCCATACACAACTTGTTGATGCCTTTCAGATAGCCAGTCTCCAATTCAAAGCACCAATCTAATATCCAACCCATCCACTCCAGTTTGACTATCAACTTATGATGCGGTAATCTATCAAAAGCCTTTGCAAAAGCTAAGTATGTTATGGTGAATCCTTCTCCTCTGTCCATGGAAGCAGTCACCTTATTGTAATAAGTAAGTAGATAACTAAAACATGACCTCCCTTTAACAAATCCATGCTGTCCATCAAAGATAATACCATTGTTGACAACCCAATTCTGAATCCTAGTTCTCACAAAATTCTCCAACAACTTAACTACAACACCTGACCTGACACACAGATAGGCCTATAGTTTGATGCTTGAGTTCTATCATCTTTATGAAGTGACACAATCTTGCCCTCCTTCCGCTCCTTAGGAACTTAACCGAGTGCAAGACTTGTGTTAAAAAAATATGTCAAGGCCGGCGTCAACTCCCTGGCACATTCCTTCAGAATATGTGGTGATATATTATCAAGTCCCATGGCCTTATTTACGTCTAGTTTGCTCAACTCCCCCTACACCTCTTGCTCACTTTCAGTCAGTCTCACTTCCCTACATCAACTGCTTTCAATCTCTCCATGAAGTCACATTCACAAGATTGAAAGATCTTTATGAACTGCTGATTAAGTATCTCTACCACACCTTCTGCAACAGCTTTCTTTATACCATTTTCTCCAGTCAATGTCATCCTTCCATATTTTTTCTTTTGCTGGCTACATATCGAAAGAATGCCTTAGGATTCTTTTTGGCTTCATTAGCTAACTGCTGTTTATACCTCTCTTTAGCTACCCTCACCAACCCACTCATCCGCCTTGTCTGGTCTTTGTAGTCCTCATGGAATTGGTCATTTCCACTTCTCTTGTGTTGCCTCCATAATACCCTTTTCTCTGTATTGCATGCTTTATCTCTTTATTCATCCATTTCACGCCTACCTTATTTAATCTTCTCACCCTTGGAATACATTTAGACATTGCATCTACTAGATAGTTTTTGAAACCCCCACCCCCAGCTTCATTGATCTCTTTTCCAGCTAACTCCTCATTCCATGCTACACCTGCAAGCTGTCTCCTGAGCTCTTCTTAATCACCCTCCCCTTGTAGTTCCACATATACCCCTTTTCTTACAGAGGTCGTCATACCGCTGGCAACCGCCCAGGTAATCACCACATGGTCACTTTCACCAATTAGTCGGTGATTTGACACTTCATTTATAATTTCATCCTCTGATGAGATGACGAAATCCAAGACCCTCAATCCTCGTGTGCCCTTTGTTACACACTTTTGAGGTAGTTATCCCTCATGGACTCAAGAAACTCAATTTTCTTTACTTCCAGTTGCTATCTTATTATTCTAGTCTATATTGCCAAAATCTCCCATAATGATCACTCTTTTCTTATTTGCTTGGCTAATTTGATTATGTATTTCATAGTCACTACCATCCGCATTTCCTGGTCTATAACAACATCCAACCAAGTATTTGATTCCATTCATGTCTATCTCACACCATACAGCCTCAAAACTGCTGGCACTATTTCCCTCTTGCATCTCTACTTTGTATATAATTCTTTCTCTATCATCAATAGCACTCCCCGCCCCTCCCTTTTTACCCCTTCCATCCTCACGAAACATATCATATCCTTCCATCTCTATTCCTGTTAGGATGTTGTACTCATCTAACCATGTCTCACTTATTCCAACAATTTTTGGGTGAACAGACTCGATTAGTGCAACCATTTCATCTGCCTTGTTTTTTACACTTCTAGCATTTGTATTTAAACACAACAGCTCATTCTTGGATCTACAGCTAGTTCCACTGATAACACTCATTTGATGATCTCTCCATGCTCGACTGGGGCCATTTTCCTTTCTGCTTATTCATTTTAGAACCCTCTTCAATTCCAACTGTGTCCTCTTGATCCCAGGTCATCCCATTCCTTTCCCATCTACACATGCTCTCACATCCTCTTGGGGCATCCACCTTTCCCACACTGTGTATCCCTGTCCACCCTTAGCCTCCCCGTTTCCCTGCTCCTCTTTCACACCCATTCTCTCATTTTCAATACTCATACCACTCACTTCCCCATTCATAACCACCTCTTCAATCTCTCCTGTCGTACTCTCTTGCTCTTCAGCATCATTTCCCACTTGATCTGATTCATTGTCTGTACTCACTTCTCTACCTTCCAGCAACAGTCTCTCCAAATGACTCACACCATAACCACTCCAATGCAGTCCATCGCTCCCATACAGTTCACTTCTTCCTTCAAACTCATTCCACACATTAACAAATTGTACCCCCTTCTCCTCACACATTTCAGCCAACATACCATTCATAATCCTTGCTCTCCGCCTTATCTCACCACAGTCATATCTAGGCAACACATTTACTACCTTTCCTGTCACACTATTCTCTTTTATCCGTCTAAGCAGCGTCCCGATATCCATTCTGACGTGCCCTTTGTCTTCTGTCAAGTCATTTGTACCTATTAAACCATCAACTCCTTCACTCGCTCCCTCCTCATATCCAATGCCTCAATCACTCTACTCATTTTGCTGCCTGGGAAACATACCGTGTGCATTCTCTCATCCAGCACACCTTTAATAATGGAGTCACCATACAAAGTGACTCGCTTGTCGTTCGTTAAAACGATTCGAGTGAAAACGATTAAAACAAATCAAGTAGGTACAAGCTTTTGTACCTACTTGATTTGTTTTAATCGTTTTCACCTGAATTTTCTTAATTTCACTCTGCATCCATTTCATCTCTTGCATCATCCAACCGAATTCAACTTTCGAATCTCACGTCACATTCTCTCTATCATTTAATCTTTCTAATTTTCAAACTCTTGACTCTCTCTTCACACTTTCACTCTCATTCATCCTTTTGAGGAGATAGATACTTCTATCTCCTCTCTTTTTGCCTGTCTGCTAGTTTTTGAAGTCCATAGATGGTCAGTCTATTCTCAGAGGAAGCATTCCATAGACCTGTCAATCTTTGTCACTCACCTCTGGATTTGATTCTCTTCACCACTTCATCCCTACAGAATCCAGCAGTTCAGATCTGTGGACAGTAGTCCAGATGTGGCCTTATTGAAACCTTGCATATAGGAGTAATAACTTCTTTCCCTGCTTATTAGCGTGTTCGACCATGTAATCTTTATTAAAATAACTTTCACAGCTTACGTATGTAACAAAAATTGCCAGCAAAGGTTGATCGATTGGTAGAGCCTCTGCTACTAATGACCAAAAAGTTAAGCAAGTCTGAGTGCTGTTAGTAGTTGGAAGGGATCAATCGTTCGATGCTGTTGGCACATTCTCTTCAATGAGTCTTTGGACTCCCTGGAGGTGTCACATAATAATAATAAATTATAGAATTTATTGAAAAACTTCCAATATATTTCATCCAACATTATGTGGACATCGTAAGAGAGATAGACTGTTAACTATATTCAAAAGATGGATCATAATAATGAGTCATAAATCATGTGTATAATTGCAGTAAGTTGCATAGATAAAAAATTATTTAAAATAATTATTAATAAAAAATGTATGAACAATTAATAGTTATCACTTCTCAAAACTTGGATACTGGCATACAGTCTGATCAATTCAGGTTCAGTCAATTTCTTATCATTTCACGTTTCAAGGAAAAGGCAATCAAATTTGAATTGGCTGGAATGAAGTTTTGTCTGGTTCCAAAGATTTCTGTGCTTAGTGTCAGTATTGTGAGAATCTGTTGACATCTATCTGATATGTGATGATAGAAATTGATAATTATCATCCTTTACTAAACTACAATCCGATGTGAAAAGAATTTAAATAGTCTACCTTAAAAGAACCTTGGAACAAATAGCAAGGATTCTTCGTGAATTCAATCTATATGCTCCCTTCAAACCAGCTAGGAAACTTGTCTTTCTTTCAAATTAATAATTACTTTAAACTTATGAGTGCCCATTTTGCTAAAAGCTATCGACCCAGTGTATGCAACATTGAGTTCACTGCTACCTCTTCACTGGATGAAGAAACTCAGGTGTATAAAGAGGAGGTATTAGAGCTGTTCCACAAACTGAATAAGAATTCAGCAGTAGAGACTGATGGGATATGAGCATAGGTGCTAAAAGATTGTTCAGCTGAATTGGCTATTCCTTTGACCAGGCTATATAATTTGAGTCTCAGAACAGGGAGGATTTCACAGGAGTGGAAAGAATGTATGGTAATCCTATTGCACAAGGGTGGTGCAAAGACTGATGTATCCAACTATTGGCCAATCACTATCTCAGGAGTGGTGGTGAAAATTTTGGTAAAATTGGTTAGGGCTTGCATTCGGAAATGGATTGACAGTGAATCTGTACTTTTCAATGAATAGCATGGTTTACTAAGGGAAAGTAATGTTTTAGCAACTTATATTCTATAACAAGGGTGGCCACAACGTGGCTCGCTAGCTGCATACAGCTCGCGTCCATGCATCATGCATGCTCTTTACGATCTAACAGGAAAAAGTAAACAAAAAAGAGAAGGGGAGATAACAAAAAAGAGGAACAAAATAAAAAAAAAGAGAGAAAAACAGGTTTTTACTTCAATAAAAAAAGTTTAATTCGAAACACATTAAATAATGTTTACTTTTAACAATTAGAATGATTTCAAAGCCGAAATACGATAATTTTAGTTACTTATTTATTAGTAGAGGCCTTCCTTGTATCCATTTTCTTAGTAAGCTCCTTAAAATTAGGTGTGTAATTAGTCAAAGCAGTTCTTACAGTTTTGTTACACCACGCCATGCGTACACTCACTTCCGTACCATTGCATTGATCAAAGGCTGTGGTTCTTCTAAGTCTTACTGGAATTATTTTGGCTCCAAAAGGATGCGTAGTTGGTCACCCCTGTTCTGTAATATTGTTACCATTTAGCTAGACAAGGGGAATGGATGCACCATGATACTTTTGGATTTTGCTGAGGCTTTTGACAGAATACACCATGGAAGACTGTTGCAGAAATTGGAGAATATGGGTTTGGACTACAAAATATTAGCATGGATAAGAGGATGGCTGACTGACAGATATCAAAAAGTAATATGTGGGGGGTGTGTCTGCAAGATTAAAGTAGCCAATGGTGTACTACAAGGATTTGTCTTTGGGCCACTGTTATTCAATCTATATGTTAATGACATTGGGACACCTTTGACAGGTGACATACAGCTATTTGCTGATGATGCAAAGATAGGCAGGATAATCAGGAATGTGGGTGATATGCAGTACACCTCCGAATCAAAAAATGAGAATAATCAAATAAAATGTGTTGCATGATTTGCAATTCTAATACCACTGTTGTCGTGAATACCTCTGAGTATAATCATAAAATTAATATCTTAAGAGATAAATCAACCTACAGTGTTATCAGCAGGGATCCAACAAAAGTCAAATCAGTAAATTAAATATTAGACAACAATGTACAGTTGTTGGATGCCACTACTGTTGAGAAGTTACATTGTGCTGATCTACCTCATCACTTGGTCTTCCTAAAATACATAAGGATGACAACCCAGTAGTGGACTGTATTGGCTCTCCCACTTACTACTTTGTAAAACATCTCTCTCTTGTCACCTACAGACTGGCCTTACTAGCTTTTATATCAAAAACAGTCTTCAAAGAGAAAATAAGAGATCTACATTTGTCTAATGACATGATTATGATTTCTTGTGATATATAGTCTTCCTATTCATCAATATACCATGACAAGAAACTCTTCAGTTTTTACAATCGGATTTCCCAGAAAACATTGTCAGCCTATTTAAATTTACCTTCAGTTCAGGCTATTTTATATGGCGTAATAATTGTTCACACAAATAGAGGAACAGCAGTGGGCAGTCCTATCTCACCAACCTTAGCTGATTTTTTCATGGAACATCTAGAAAAAGAATTCTTTGACACTATATTTCCTTATTCTCGTATATACGTAGGCTGTTCAATAAGTAATAAGACTATATTTATACAGAAAACAGATTACCTTTAATCATCATCATTTACATGGTCTTTTTCGAAGTAACTACTGTGAGACGCGATGCATTTGTCCCAACGTTGCGTCCACTTCTTAAACACATGTGAGAGTCCGTTTTTTGAGAGTTGTTTCAAAACCGCCTCTGCAGCTTTTACACGTGCTTTGTTGCTTTCGAAATGGCGGCCTCTTAGTGGTTTCTTTAGCTGAGGAAACAGCCAGAAATCGCACATTGCGAGATCAGGACTGTATGGAGGGTGTGGTAGGGTGTTGTTCTTCTGCAAAACGTCCACTACACAACCAGCAATATGTGACCTTGCATTATCGTGGTGCAGTAAGAAGCCATTCTTCAGCAATGGATGCTTCCTTTTGACGTGCTTGATGATAATCACTGCTGTGTTGATCATTGTCTCTTTGATGGACGTTGAAGGTCTTCCCTCACGTTCAAGATCTTCCACATTTTGCCTTCCTTCCTTAAAAGTTTTATACCAACGAAAAACACTTGCCCTCGACACTGCTTCATTGTGGAAAGCTTCACGTATCATGTTAAAAGTGTCCGATGCCAATTTTTGCAAACGCACACAAAATTTAATTGCATAATGCTGTTCCAAGGACGCTTCCATTTCAAAGACTGGTCGCACCGCGTAGGTGTGCCGATGAGCACTTGCGTTTAGTCACGTGACACTCTGGCACATCAGCCCGTATACGCCATCTATCAACCTCTTTTGTTAATACATACAGCAACATTTCTTTATTCCACAGAAATTAATATTGTGATGAGTGGTTTCGCCACAGTAAAATTAGTCTTATTACTTATTGAACAGTCCACGTAGTTATGTTTTATTGATGATATATTTGCAGCTTAGGCCCGCACTAAGTCAGAATTGCTTCAGTTCCTAGAGAAAATAAACTCCTAATACTCCCATATAAAGTTTACTATTGAATGTGTATCCAATAACCGGCTGTCCTTTTTCTCTACCGTAATAATTCTTAATCCCACAGGCTGTGTTGAATTTTCAATTTATCGGAAGCTGACCTTTACTGGCAGATACATTCAATCATCCTCTCATCATTATTTATCACACAAAATGGGTATTATCAAGAGTCTTGTACATAGAGTTCATACGATCTGCTTCTCTGATCCCCTTTAGCTAGATGAACTGAATAAAATTGAAAGCAGTTTATGTAATGGATATTAACAAAACTATCATTCAAAAAATTATTGATAATTGTCATCCTTCTACCAGACTACAATCCAATGTGAAAAGAATTTTAATATCCTACCTTAAAGTAACCGCAGAACATAGCAAGGATTCTTCATAAATTCATCTGTATGCTTCCTTCAAACCAGCTCAGAAATTGTCTTCCTACATCAACAAAGGATACATTACCACCTCTTTCCTTATCAGGTGTCTGTCAAGTACCTGGCTGACTGACTGGCTTTCTGCCTCGATTAGAATTTCCTCGATTAGAATTGCAGAACATCAAGAATATATTGCATTTTTGAAATCTGACAGGTTTGGCCTTACTTCTGATGCCATTGGCACCAGGCACAGAGATCTTTGGAACCAGACATACTTTTTCACTCCAGCCAGTGGGTTTTCATCCCGCAAGCAGACAAACCAGCCCCGTGAACACACAGGCTACAGTCATAGGATATATAGTACTTAATCCCTCATTAGGAGGACTCAACCAGTCCTAAGGGGCAGTCGAAGAACAGGGGAACCCCCACATGAATAAAAAAAACTCCAGCCAGTTCAAATTTAATTGCCTTTTCTTTAAAATATGTGAAATGCTAAGAAATTGTCCATACTTGAATTGATCAGACTGTATGCCAGTATCCAAGTTTTGGGAAGTGACAACTGTTAATTGTTCATAATTTTTTTTAAATGAATAATTATTTTAAATATTTTTTTACCTATGCAACTTGTTGTTATTATTATTATTATTACTTGACACCTCTGGGAGTCCAAGGACTCATCGAGGGAGGGCATCTGCTCTACAGCCCTGACTCCACCACTCAATCCACCAACTACATCAACACCATCTACAGCCAACCACTACTATTTTCACAGTGGAATTCGAACCCACAGCCTTTTGGCCAGAACGGATATGCTAATCACTCGGCCAACCAGGCCAGCAACTTATTTCAGTTGTTCCTTTAAACTCTTATCATATACTTCTGCTGTGACTGAGACACAAGCTAATATACACATGATATTTATGACTCGTTATTATGAATCATCTTTTGAATGTAGTTAACAGTCTATCTTCCTGACAATGTCCACGTACTGGAGTTTTTGAATAAATTCTATATAATTTTTGTTACATGTGTAATCCATGAAAGTTGTTTTAATATGTCTAATGTACATGTTCCATTAAAGCTATTAACCATGTAATCTGATGTGCTGTTTTGGCTACCTTGTCACTATAAGTTCTAAACTTAAACTCCCTGTCTACAGTCACCTCCAAATCATCAGTTACATGCCGTTCAGGTCTATCAACATAGCTTGTGATCTCTTCTGTTTCCCAAAGTGCATCATCTTACACTGGCCACATTAAACTGTCATCCGTTTACTTTTGCTCATGCTTTTAGTCTATTTAAGTCTTCCTGCAGGATGTCTGCATTGCCTTAATTTCCCAGAGATGTGAATGTAGTGCTGTTGAACTTAAAAGGCAAGGTAAGCCAGGTACTATTGATGGCTTAGGATGAACACTCACAGTGAGTCTTCTGTCCTCATCTTTAAATAAAAGCGATACTAAAAACAGTGATGGTATCAGTTCCAAAATTGTTTTTGCTTAATATTTTACATTCCTTTCAAAGAGAGAGAGATGAGAAATTTATCATCATCATTGAACATGGATGGATTCAAAAGATGGCTCGTATTGGGGTATGCATCTTATTACGTTTGTCATATTCATACTTAAAATTCACCCATGGTCTCTGTGCACTCACTTCTTCTTACTTTGATATTGCAGTCTGCTTACTGAAATCAGTGACAAGTTTAAGAGGAGGCCACTTGTATTTCTACTTTCCTTCCTCTGAAAGCTCTTCCGTGTTTTGTCTAGTATGTTCTATTCATCAGTTTATATATTATTAATAAAAGTGTCATCAGACTTTCATTGAATCAGCACATTGTTCTCATCAAATATTCAAATATATTCAAATAATTCAAATTAAAAAATATTCAAATATTGTGTTTGGAACACATTGATGGGACGTTGCATCCTCTATGGGAGGAGTTATACTGGAGGAAGTAGGGGAGACGAGATCTCGGGGTTGATGATTGATAGAAACCTGAAATTTAGGGGACATATTGCAAAGGTAGTGAAGGTAACACAGAGGATTGCTGCAATAATGAGAAGGACACTGACCTGCAGAGATAAAATGGTTATCATTCCGTTGTATAAGACTGATCAGATCACACTTAGACTATTGTTCTTAGATCTGGTCCCCAGGATTTGAAGGGGATAAATTAACTGTGGAAAGGGTACAAAGACGGATAACAAAGATGGTGTCAAGACTGTACAATGTTAGTTATGAGGATCAGCTGAGGGAGTGTGACTGCAGAGTTTGGTGGATAGAAGAAGGAGAGGTGATATGATTGAGACTTTTAAACTGTTGAGAGGTGGTTGACACTGGGGAGTTCTTTCACTTGGTTGAACAGTGGGAAGGAGTCATGACATGGGGCCATCACTGGAAGTTACTAAAGGAAACTGTGAGCAAGAGGGTGAGGAGTGGTTTCTTTGCATGGAGGGTGGTTGAACCATGGAATGCATTGCCTGATAGAGTGGTGAGAGCGAGAACGGTCAATGTGTTTAAGGAGTGATATGATAGACTTTGTGTTTCCTAGTAGGGACCTCCCTCGAGTCTTGATAGACTTGTGTTTCTTAGAAAGGACCTCCCACGATGAGTCTTTTGACTCTATGGAGGCCTGAATAATAATATTCAAATTATACCTTCTGTCTGCTTAGTTGGTTTGAATTATCTGTTATTGTCTAGATTTGAATGATATGCATGCATTTATCTCATTAATTTATTTTTAGTGAATGGCTGAACTGCACATTATTGGTCAAATTATTGGAGCAAGTGGATTTGTAGACCATAATCTTTTTTGCAAATGGAATGTACATGCAGGTAATATAGCCATATTGTTTTGAAATTATTACCTGAATAATATGCTCACTATACTAACTGAGCACTACAGTTATTATTATTATTTTTAAAATCAGACTTGAGTTTTCTAAAATTGCACTTTTATTGCTTACCTTGTCACAATGTACATGGTGTTTTGTCTTTATATATGCATAAAAAGAATTCTTCAGATAGTTGCACATAAAAATACATGAAGAAATTCTACTGAATATTAAAAATAGAAAACTGATCTAATACAATTAATCTATTAAACTAAACTAATCTATTAATGCTTGATAGAATGCTAATCATGCTGATAACATAATTTCGTTAGCTCATAATTGGGTTTAATGGAATAATAGAGCACAGAGAAATAAATAAACAGGTTTAATCATTCTGGGAGCGCTGGCGTAGCTCAGTGGAAGCGGAGTTTGTACTCCGTGGCTCTTGACCACACGAAGGAAGACTTGGGTTCAAATCTAGGCTCTGACTAGAGGAACATTTTCTAATTCTTTTTTCAACCAGTTCCCAAGTTAATCAATCTCTAGCACAGGCAAGTGGGTTTTTTCTCCCAGAAACTCAGGATTTTTGTCCTGTAAAGTCAAGAAAATTGACTATCTAACCTACACTATTTTCAGACTTTAAAAATATTGTGTTCAGGCACTTGTTAGCCATCCCTTCACTGCATGCCGATTAAATTAGTTAGAACCTTGGACCTATCTCTGATTGGTTACCAGTGGAAATTGAACTGTCCACTCAGTCTCCAAAAGTTAGGACTAAAATGGCCTTGCCTATACAGGAATAAAAGGCGTTAGCTGATTTTTTCTTTTTAATAATCATTCTGATATTTTGTATCTGTCACAGCGATAGGGGTACAATATAAAAATTGTAATGACATCCAAAAAAACAGGTGCAAGAATATGACTAGGAAGCCTAAAGTTGTATCAAATGCGCACCCTCTATGGACTGTTGGCTAGCTGTAGCTGTTACATGAGAGGTCTAAGAATTAATGTTCTCCACATATAAGTTTAACACAGCCATATTTATTTAGATTAGGTTGCTATCAGCTGTTGATTATAAAAAAATTCTTTCAATTTTGTACTTGCAGGGTAAAGCATAGTAATTATTTTCTTTCATTTGATTCTGTGCAAGGTATCCAGGGCACATGTTCAGCTAGACCTGACTGACCATAGTTGTAGTTGCAGACATATTTCTTGTGTTCTCCAAGGCAGATGTTTGCAGTTCTCCGAGTTTGTCTATTTTGTAATATAATTTCTTGATAATGTTTATATGTTCTGCCATCTTCTACCATAAACAAGCGGAACCAATTATCTTGGAGGTATAACATTATTATTATTATTATTATTATTATTATTATTGTGTAACACCTCCAGGGAGTCTAAAGACTCATCAAAGGAGAGTGTGCCAACAGCATCGAACAATCGATCCCCTTCCAACTACTAACTGCGCTCAAATTTGCTTACATTTTTTTGTGAGCCATTAGCAGCAGAGGCTCTACCAATCGACCAACCTTTGCTGGCAAAGGCTGGTCAATTCATGCATGCATCTTATTTGTTGGAAGTTTTTTTCAGTTAGTTATACTATAAATTAAAGATGGCAGGAATTTATATTGTTTGTTTAATCCTTTATCCAAGTGTAAGCAATCAAAGTTTGTGTGTGAATACAAATAGGCCAGTCATGAAGACACTTCATGCACAAGCTTACTCTTGGATAAAATTAAACCAAGAATATAATTTCTTGGCATCTTTAATTTTTAGGATAACAAAATGAAAAAACCTTCAGCATCTATCCCTGATCCAGAGTATTTTAATAATAAGTTGATACACCTTTTCACTATTATATGGGAAATATATAAGTTCTGCATTACTTCAACCTAGGTATCTCTTCTAGATCTTGCTTCCAATGATGACATTTATTAACGTTTGTCTCTAGGCTTGCTTGCTTGCTTCTTGGGGAGTAGATGCTCTTCTTGGTGACAGGCTTTTCCTGTCACTCACTGGACCCATCACTGAGTTTCCTGTTCTGAAGTGATGAGTTTAGTAGTGATACTTTAGGGTCACTCAGTGAGACTAAGAGTGATTTGTAGATCATTCACAGTTTTTGTAGAGGTATCCCCCACACTCTAGCATACCTCAAAGATTGAAACTGGTTTAGATAGTGACCCTTCCCATAATGCTTAGCATTATACATGTCCAAAAGGGAGTGTGCTTTGTTATCATTATTGTAAGGGCACTTACATGGACTCCAAAGACTCATTGTGGGAGACCCAAACTATCAACACAATATCAGTCATACCCCTCCTTGAAACCATTAACAGACAATCACTCAAAACTTGACTCAGGCAATCCATTCACTACTCTCCAAGCAAAAAATCTAGTCCTGATGCCTTTGCTAACCACACTCTTACCCAACTTCCAGGGATGACATCTTGTCTGCTCTTTGTCTCCAGGTGCCAAAACATTTCTCTTGCTTCAGTACTATGAAATCCTTTAAGTAGTTCTGTCATATCCCCCTCCCTTTTTTTTTTCGCCTACCAACCAACTTTTGCATCCAAAACCATTAGTATAGGGAACATACATAGACTACTCACCATCCTCATTCCTAGAAACCTAGGTGACCAGACCTGAGCATATTAAACCAAATGCAGTCATATTAATGCTTTATAAAGCTCTTATCTTTGCTTGTTAGTGTGGTCTTCAATTACCAAGTAATCCTGTGAGTAATTGTGGCTGCTTTAGCAATAAGTCCTCTAAACTTCACTCTATCTACTGCTACTACCATTCTCAGATCCCTGGCTTCGTCACTTTCCTAGAGTACAGTTCCCTCAATGTGGTATATAGCTTGTAATCTTTATATCCCAAAATGCATAACTTTACACTTTTCCACTTTAAATTGACATCCATTAATCTTTTCACATACTGTCAGCAAAATCTACATTGCCTTGATTAACTAATTACCCTACCCAACTTTGCATTATCAACAAACAACTAATATCTCCCTTCAAATTATTTTCAATATCATTTATGTCCAAATTAAACAGCAGTGGTCCAAGCACACAGTCCTGCAACACACCACTAGTCACCTAACTTCTCCTGTATTCTACTCCTCCATATACTAATTTTTGGTATCTGTCCATAAGCCATCCTTTTATCCATCCCCATTTGTTGCAGTTTGCATAATAGAGTTCCATGTGGTATCCTGTCAAATGCTTTTGCAGAATCCAGCAGTATCATCTTTACCCAACTCGGCTGTTACTCTTATAAAAAGTTAATTACTAAGGCATGACCTACCCTTAGCCAAGTGTAAGCAAACAAAGTTTGCTTACACTTGGCTAAATGGTTAAACAAGAATATACTTTTTAGGATATTTAATTTATAGTGTAACCAAGTGGGAAAACTTTCAACATCTATACATATCTGTTGGCCCAGTTCCAGTCATCTACTCAAAGGAAAATAATCAGTGACTCAATTTCATTCCTAGAAAAGCAGACAACAGCTGCCACCAGGGATGTGCCAAACACAAGCTCCAACCAACTTTCGAATGAGATTAAAACCTGATCCATGAAAAGAACAGAGCCATATAAAGCCAGTACCACAGAATGCTCACCCTAGAACACCGACAAGTATTCAATAGTGGGCTACAAAGAAAGTTTGATTATGCACTTAAAAACTATTGAAATGAACAGTGGGAGACAAAACTTCAGTCCTTAAACAGAGGACCAGATGCTTTGGAAAGTGACCAAAGCTCTAGGCACAGACCATAAACCTCTACCGCCAATCTGTGGTGAATGTGGTCTGGTTTACCATGGTGTAGACAAAGCTGAAGCTGTTGCCAACATCCTAGAGAAGCAATGTAGCCCAAACTACACCTTTTGGGCTACATTGCTTCTCTAGGATGCAGGTCTAGACTTCATCAGTAAAGTACACCCAGATGCATTGTATGCTAAAATGTGCAGAGTACATAAACCCTATTCAACTGACATTACCTGCTGAGGTACATGAAATCATCACCAAACTTAAGAATAGGAAAGCACCATGCCCAGGTGGGATTTCTAACAAAATCATCAAATGCCTGCCATATAAAGCTGTAATGCACATTGTTGCTATTATTATTGGAAGAACCTTGCTATGTGATTAAACTGTGCAGATGTGTTCACCATATTGTCCAACATCCAGACATACTGAAATCAGTGAAGCCTAATGACAAAAAAAAGTTTTTATTTGATCACTAATATACAAAGATATAAACCAACTACTTCCACCACAAACTGTGTGACCTCTTCAGAAAAAAATAATAATAAATGTATGGCCAGCAAATGTAAAATATTGGATAATAATTGAAGCTTGCAGTAACTGCTGTAATATAAATAATGGAAATACGTGGAGACAGTGGAAGGTAGCACACCAGTAATCCACTTTCCAGCATTATTTGGAGATAATTAGCTGTAAAGTCAATCTGTCATGTGAAGAGATCTGATGAAGAATTTCCAAATGTTGCTTAGAATCAATAAGATGAAAGTTTTATCTTTAGCTGAGCCTAGAAAAGTAGATATCTTATTGACAGGATGGAAGGACATGATTTAGCTAAGAGATCTAAATTGTTTGGCTATGCCGTCCGAGATGTCTTTTAACATAGGGAATGGCAAAACAACGGACCACCATCTCTATTACCACTATAAGCAAATAACATGAAACTATAATTATTTATTATCTTGTTGACATATGATTTGGTAAAACTATTAGTAAGGTAGGTGGACTTGATGTGATTTATTTCTTGGGAAAGCAGAAATTCAGTGGAGCAAAGAGTGTCCTTCATGTACTAAAGTCTTAATGGTGCCAGATTTTTGACAATTATGATGGTGTGAAAGAGAATGAATGTAAAGTTCATTATGTGTTTACTTTCTAAAAACTGAGAAATGAAAGCTATCATTTGGTTGATGAAGTAATAGGAAATCTAAAAAAGGTAACATTGTTCTCTTCTAGCTCAAGTGTGAACTGCTTTAATATAGATACAATAGCAGCAATGAAACACGCATACACAAAAAAAGACAAGCCTTTATAAACTGAAAGAGCTATATACGTTTGTCCAGAGAAGAGTTTTACAAACACCAATGTCTGTTGTGGGACTCAAACCCATGACCTTTTGGTTGGAGAGCAGGTGTGCTATCCATTTGGCCAACCAGACTGAGTGAGTAGCATAGACAAACCAAAGGAGCAGGGAATCTGGTAGACACCAGGAAGGTTGAGTGGAGAAAGCTTGTCTTTAAGTGAAGAAAGGAAGGCAGAAATTTTCCCGACAGAACTAAAGGATGCTGCAATATTAAGAAGTTTTGAAACTTTAGCTATACATTCAGAAATCCCTTTAATATATGTGAGTGGAATCCAAGATTTCACTCACATATATTCCAAGATCCAAGTGGAGATCTAGAGATAGGTTGTTTAAAACTATTAAAGGCTTTCTTGATAAAAAATTCATGAAGCATTTTTTCTTAAAAGCGGATTTGATATCAATTCAATTCTTGCTGCTAAAGGTCTTCAGAGGAAAAAAATTTACAGCTAATAAATTTATTTCACATAAAATTAAGTTTTCACCTTTAAGTGATCTTATCGATGAACTCTTATAGAACTGTATATGCCGAATCGCAAAAACATCATCGACATATACCATAAGGATGGTTTAGGAAGGATGCTATTCAATATTCTTGTGTAGAGGCTTAAGTGCTGTGAGGACATTATGTTGGAGGTTTAATGGATTTTTTGGACAGACAGGCAGATCAGCATCCATCCGCCTAGAGGAACACAAGTCGTACATCGTTAAACACAACTATGGCCATTCAGGCTTGGCTGACCATGTTTTGGACACTACCCACAGAGTATCATGGAAGAAAACCACCATGCTCCACCACAGCAAATTCAAGAAAGAGAGACTTTTCTTAGAAGCAGCAGCAGCTCTCAAAAACCAACCAAATCTTAACAAATACGGTTGCATTAAGCTTCCGAAGATTTGGGAAACAGTCATCACCAGAGGTCCCACCTTACATTCCAGGCCACCTACAACTGCCCTTAGAGGGCGCTCCACCTAGATAGGACTTTATTGTCACCCACGTGGTTGGGCTTAGTATTGTAAGTTTTTGTTTGCATGTTACATTAATTGTCTTTGTAATCCCCGTAGATGTCCTAGTGACTAGGACGAAATATAGGAAGTATTAAATTCTATTTTAATTCTTTTTGAGTGTTGTAAAAAATCCATTAAACCTCCAACATAATGTCCTCACAGCACTTAAGCCTCTACACAAGAATTCTAATCATCCATGGAGAAGAGTTAGCACGCAAATCCAAGCAATACAGTAAGTCAAAACTACGACTATCTAGACAACTAAATAGGCTGGCCTTTTTAAAAAGATGTCGGGATACAAGAGTGATATTGAAATGTGTTAAAATGAAGATTAATTTCCATTCCAAAAAAGCACTCCGGATATATAAAGTGCCAGCTTAGCATTACTACGCGAGCAAATCGCCTCTACTCGTGCCGCCCTCGCAGTGACGAACGCCGCCATTGGCTCCTTACAAGCGGAGCTCTCCACCGTTCTTAACCCTGAACTTTGGGCGATTCTCTCTGACATTTCGGAAACTTCCGCACAGAGAGAATTTCAGAAAATAAAAAACAAACACGTCAAGAAATACAACAACCTGGTTAAAGACAAACCACAACCACAAATTCAACCGCTCCAGACAGTAATAAACCTCTCGTCCAAAAGGCTCAACGATGATGCCGTCAGCGCCCTTTGCCTTCGCCGTAATTTTGCCGTCGCCCCGAAAGAAGTGCCAGTGCTCGATGTAATGGTTAACGTCAAACGGGGGATCGGTCGCTTACCGTCGGAGGTAGCCAACAACATCAGACTCGACGTAGCCAACATCCTCGTTCACTCTTCGCCTTCAAAAAGTAACTTATCTTATTCCCAACACATGGCTCTCCAGAAACTACGCAAAGAAAAAAGTATCGTCATCACCAGAGCGGATAAAGGTAATGCCACAGTTGTCCTTAATACTAGCGAATACAATCGTAAAATGAACATTATCCTCCGCGATCGCGCTACCTACATCCCGCTAGAACACGACCCCACAAAAACACAAGTTAAGAAATTAAAAATCTTACTTAAAAAAGTAACCTCCTGGCCCCCCGACGTCACGAGAAAACTTAAACCTTTCTGCTCCCGTCCCCCCCCCCCCCCGAATATACGGTTTACCAAAAATCCACAAACCTAATTCCCCACTCAGGCCTATAGTAGATGCCACCAATGCACCTTGTTACAGACTGTCTAAACAGCTGGCCAACTCTCTGTCCCCCCTCACCGGAAATTCAGCTTCCTATATAAAAAATTCGACCCACTTTAAAGCCCTCACAGAAAATTTAACCTTGAATAATACAGACATATTAATAAGCTTTGATATCTCCTCCTTGTTTACCAATATTCCCTTAACTGACACTTTATCTCTCTTAGAAAACATTTTTCCCTCTGACATCTTAGATCTCTTTTCCTTTGCCATCAACTCTGGGTATTTCGCTTGGAATAACAAAATCTACAAGCAGATAGAGGGAACCGCCATGGGCTCCCCCCTCTCACCCCCCCTTGCCAATTTCTATATGGAAGATTTCGAAAAACGAGCCATAGACTCAGCCCCACTCAAACCTTCTATCTGGCTAAGATATGTAGATGATGTGTTCTCTATTTGGCCTCATGGCCCAGACACATTAGATTCCTTCCTTGGTCATCTCAACAGCCTACATCCAAGAATCCAGTTTACTATGGAAAAGGAAAAGAACAATTGTTTACCCTTCCTAGACACCTTAGTCACGCGCCTGCCTAATGATACACTTGCCTTCACTGTATACAGAAAACCCACACACACAGGCAGATACATTCACAAACTCTCCCACCACCACCCCTCACAACAATATGGCATCATTAAAACTCTTACCAAGAGAACCCACAATCTTTGTTCCAGTGGAACCGCCCTCACTACTGAGCTTAACCACATACACAGAACTTTCCTCTCCAATGGCTACAGCGAACACAGCATCAATAAAATAATCTTTGGACAGACAGGCAGATCAGCATCCATCCGCCTAGAGGAACACAAGTCGTACATCGTTAAACACAACTATGGCCATTCAGGCTTGGCTGACCATGTCTTGGACACTATCCACAGAGTATCATGGAAGAAAACCACCATGCTCCACCACAGCAAATTCAAGAAAGAGAGACTTTTCTTAGAAGCAGCAGCAGCTCTCAAAAACCAACCAAATCTTAACAAATACGGTTGCATTAAGCTTCCGAAGATTTGGGAAACAGTCATCACCAGAGGTCCCACCTTACATTCCAGGCCACCTACAACTGCCCTTAGAGGGCGCTCCACCTAGATAGGACTTTATTGTCACCCACGTGGTTGGGCTTAGTGTTGTAAGTTTTTGTTTGCATGTTACATTAATTGTCTTTGTAATCCCCTTAGATGTCCTAGTGACTAGGACGAAATATAGGAAGTATTAAATTCTATTTTAATTCTTTTTGAGTGTTGTAAAAAATCCATTAAACCTCCAACATAAAGCTATTCAATATGTTGTTCAAATCATTCCTTGAAATAATTTGGTAATGTGGGAGAAAGAAGACTACCCATTGATGTATCCTCAATTTGTTGGTGTAGTTATTTTGGCATGTGAAGTAGCCAGAGTGAATGTCAAAGTCAAATAGGTTGACAATATCTGCTGGAAAATCTTGCTTGTGGAAGTTAAGTGTTTTATCTAATGTTTGTGAATAAGGATGCAATATCTATGCTAAAAAGGATCCAGTAATAAGCTAAACATGTTCTTTCTTCTGTATTATGCGTGACTTTTCTGAGATGTTCTTTCTTTCTTTTTTATCTCTTAAGAAAGGCCACAGGAACAAGGAATTCTGTGAATTCCAGGATGTTTGTAGAAGAGGTTATTGTCTTGAAGAGCATAGGAGGCTATTTGCAGTATGAATAGGTTTATATATATCACTCTGATATGAGATTTGAGGTGATTAGCGATTTTGCTTGAAAGCCTACTAATGGATTGGATCAAAGCTGACTCTCGGTAGTTCATGTCAGGATTTGGTTAGTTGCAGGGATGATTGGAGAATAGTTTTTTTTTTTTTTTTTTGACCATTTTTCTCCAATATCCATTAAGAGTGAGTTGGAGTAGAAGTTGCAGTTCTTCATTTATCTCTATCCTAAAAAATGATGAAAGACAGTAAGATATAATATTAATGCAAAGTTGGAATAAGCCATTTGGGTATTCGAGGCAAAGTATGAAAATCATATGTACTCTTCCATTGAACATATGAAATATTTTATTATTATTATTTTTATTTATTTATTTTGTCTCCCATCCACAAAGATTATAAAACATAGAATACATTAGTACTATGCATTGGTTAAGAGTTTTTCTTTTTCAATTTTCTTTTTTATTTTATTATTTTCTTTTTTACATAATTTGGAAACTACTGTAGAGACTAAACATGGAACTTTTTCAAGCCACTGTAAACCATGGAGGTCTTGGTATTTCCTCATTGTGATGGTTAGTAACTAGATTACTTCTGTCCAGATTACAGAAATTTTCTATCTCCTCTTCAGAGGTATGTTTTGCTGCCTTACAGATGATTACAGATGAAACTTTGGATGGGTGCTTGATGGAAGGACACTGATTATGACTGCCTTGACTGAACAAAGGACCATTCAAAGATGGCACTGCATTACAAGAATCTAAACATGTTTCCTCTCAGCATCAATGGATCATAGATAGCACTCGCTTCCTGCCTGGTTTTGAATATATAGATTTAATTAAGACAGAATCAATGCTCTGCCAACTCAAGCTCGTACAACTCGGGGAAGAAGTGAGGACAAGAACTGTAGAGCAGGCTGTGTCAGACTATAGAAAGAAACTTTGGCTAGTGTGGCTCAATGTTGTTATCGCACACATGGAGTATGGGGTCAGAATAGGTTAAAGAACAAAGGTTGGAAAACAACAGTAGAACCCTGCTATAGGACTAAGATTAGACTGAGAAAGCCTGACCTTATAGTAAAGAAAGGAGATGCGTTAGTCATTATTAATGTACAAATTGTGGTACTGGGAGACCACTCACTATCCTCCATCATGAGAAAGCTTCCTACTATGCTGAAAACAAGACTTTGTACAGCTACTTCAGGAAGAACACATCACACCAAAATTTACCTCTATAACTGTATCTTTTAAAGGTGTATGGTGTCAGCAGTTATATGGACTTACTAAACCTTTGGATTCTGTCAAGCTGATTTCAAGATACTCTCCTTGCATGCCTTGCAGGGCACACTGGCAGCACCAAGAATGACTTCTCAAATTCCCAGGTATTGTTGGGGCCTAAGCCTCTTCTGGTCCTACATGTGGAACCATAGTATTTAGCACTGTTTCAGTGCAAAGTTAGAAAATAAATAAATCTAATCTCACACCAAGTGATTAATTTCATCTTCCACCTGAAAACAGTTGCATTCATCAATACCCTCACAATGTGATTTCAACCTTTGGCCTGTTATTTGGAAAGTGCATATGCTACCCACTCAGCCAACAAGGCCAGCAATTTTATGATGATGACAAATTTCTGATATTAAAATTGTTTATCAAGCAGTGGCGGCCAGTGAAAATTTTAAGTGGGGGGTGCTGCATATGCAAAAAAAAAAAAAAAAAAAAAAAATTCTAATCTGTAATGAATTTATTAATAAATAAATTTACATATTAAAAATTGCTTTATTAAAAATATTTCATCCTCACCACGAACAAACATCAATAATAAAAGTTTCGTATAGCAATGACAAGCACAAACGTATATCGGTGTTAGATTGCAGTACTTTTGTTTTGTGTAACGATAATTGAAAAAATATAATTCTTTTCATATTTTCAACAGTGACACTCATCATAATTCAGCCCTGTATCTATAATAAATAAATAATTATATATGTTATTTTAACAAAATAAAATAAGATTTACAAAAAATAGTTCATGATGCACACGCAATAATAATAAACGTTTCATATCTCACAGAAATAACATGTGTAAGGATACTAAAAATACACTGCCGTTTGGGCAGTGTCTGAATGACGTAATATGCAATGACAAGTGCAAATGAATATTGGCATTAGATTGCAGTGCATCTGTTTCGTAATCTAAAGCATTAATCGAATTAACGCTTTTTAACTATTCAATCAGTGTCAAAACATAAGCTGTAACCTTTAACATGTTGTATTGCATTTATATAATGTTGTAAGCATTGTTATTATTTATAAACACAAACAAAATTTAAAATTTTCATTTTTTCCTTGGGGGTGCTGCAGTGTCGCAGTGCTTATGTACAAGCCGCCACTAGAATGCCACAGGAAAGCAGCCATGACATGGCTGCTTTTCTGTGGCATTTGTCTTGTCTAAAAACTGATAGGATGTTGAATGATATATATTTTGTTATTTACTAACATTCAGAATGCTATGCATGGATTTTAATGTAATGATTAAAATTTAACACTTGTTTTACTATGAAACAATATATTTTACATTTATTCTGCCAAAACAAGTGCAAGAACTTTGATGTTCTCATTATCATTTTTATGATTTCTAGGTGGTGGATGGAAAGTTATAGAAGGATTGAAATCTGGTCAAACTCAAGTAGATAATCCACACAGTGAAAGTATAGCTTATTGGTGTCATCCTGTTGACATTCATTTTACGACCAAGGGAGTGCAAGGTGATGACATTCTTTATATAAAATTGCAGCATATGTATCATCATCATTTGCCTTCAAGGAGTATATGAAATTTTATGATAATGCTACATAATTTTGCATTATTACTAGCCTAATATAAACATTTTTTCCAAATTAATATGCCATTCGATCCATCTACAACATGCTTGTCATATCTTACATTTTGATCCTCTAAGACAGCATGTCTCAATGTTTTCTGTGGTCAACAAGTAGGCTATGAGAGTACAGTATTTATATATATATATATATATACAGTTGACCCTTAAGCAACATCAGTTCGAACTGCATGGATCCACTTATATGCAGATTTTTTTCAATAAATATACTGAAATAATTTTTGGAGACTTGCAACAATTTCAAAAAACTCAGGCGAACTGCATAGCCTAGAAATTTTTTTTTCACATTATCTTTTCATTTTTGATGTCTAGTGTTAGTAATAAGTATAACATGTACAGTATTGTGTATCATATAAGACAATATTGATGTAGGTACTGACAGACAGACAGATGATTCATCTTGTAAACTTATGGTATCGATAAATAGCATATAAATGTATTTTCTCTTCCTTATGATTTTTTTAATAACATTTTCTTTTCTCTATCTTACTTTATTATAAGAATACAGTATATAATACATATAACATAAAAAATATATGTTAATCGACTGTTTATTGGTAAAGCTTCTGGTCAACAGTAGGCTATTAGAAGTTAAGTTTTTGGAGAGTCAAAAGTTATACACGGATTTTCAAAAACATCGCGGAGGGTCTTCATCCCTACACCCTGTATTGTTCAAGGGTTCAGATGCATTTTAATCATCATAATCAAATTCCTGATATGTACCATCAGGGAGTGGACAGGATATTACAATAGTACTACATGAAAAAGTTACACCATTACTAACTTCCAATCAACAATTTTTCTCCAAATTAATCTGTTTTTCTGTCAAGACTCTGACATTATCAGACCTTATATCAGATTTTTTTTTTTTTTTTTTTTTTTTGCCAACCCAGCAAAGAAAACACTTGTTTTTCTAATCTTTCCCCTCCCATTCTATTTAAATGACCATACCATTGAAATCAGCTCTGTTAACACATTCCTGAATGCTAACAATGGCAAGTTCTTTCCTAATATTTTCTAATATGATAGTGCCATTAATGCCATCTGTTCACATCCCTAATCTTTATCAGAATTCTCATATCTGTGGTCTCCAGTCTTTGATTAAGTATTTTATTTCTAACCCAGCTCTCAGATTCATAAGTTAAAACTGCTTTGAACACTGTCTTTTATACAGCTGATTTGGTGTTTTGACTAATTTCTTTCTTATTCCATATAAATTTATTCAGTTGACTTCCTATCATAACCAGCTTTACTAATTCTGTTCTCTATTTCCATATTTATTTTTTTCTATTTCTTAATGACAATTTATCCGCGCGGTTAGCCTAGTGGCTTTGCGCTTCGCAACCATATGCCTGGGGAAGGAGTGTCCTAGGTTCGATTCCCGTCCACGACGTGAGGAGCTTAAGGATCTTCCTCAGCCATAGCCAAGTTAGCCGGTCTTGGGCGTGGGCAGCAGGGTTTTTTCTGCCAGTTTATCTGGGGTTTTTCATCCCGCAAGCAGGCAAACCGGCCCCGTGAACACACAGGTTACAGTCATAAATACTTACGGCAAGGAAGGCAACGGGAAACCACCTTGCTCATAATCATCTCTCCCTAGAATGGTAGCATATAGCTACCCTCCCCAGGCCGTATGGGAACCAGAAGAATGACAATTTGCCCATTGTCACTAAAAATTGTTCCTAAATAGCGAAATGTTAGTTTCTTACATTTTTCTCCATATTCTCTAAGAGCACAGGCTGTCTTACTTGCCAAGAATTTTCTGTACTCTGTTCTTTTCCCTGACTGCTTCTTTAACTTCCTTAGTCCACCAGTTCTGATTTTTCTATCCTAACAGACAACTTCACCACACTTTCTTTCTGGCTGAATCAATCAATGTTTTTCATCAGGGTTTGTCACTGCATTTCCAAGGGTCTTATGTTCATCCTTCTTTGATTTTTTTTTGAATAATGTTGGTGTATTTGAGTTTGCAGTTCACCTATGAAAGCTGCTTAACTTTGATTTGTTTTAAAATTTTCTTACACACTTTTCTTTTCAGTATGAGATTCTGTTAAACTGTTCAAAATTAGATAGTGGTCACTTATTATTTCAAATCTTTAGCATTTTCTTGTGTACTGAACCAGTGGGGAACATCACTGTCAACAATACAATAGTCAATGAGACTTTTCTTATTTCTTGCACCTTCTCTCCATGTGAATTTGTGCACATTTTTTTGTGTTGCAACATGGTGTTAGTAATAACCAGTCCATGTCCTGAACAGAAATCCAACAGGTGTTTACCATTATTATTAGCTTTGCTCTTTCTTCCAAATATTTCCAGAACATTTATATGTCTCGCAATCATTTTTCCTACTCTGCTGTTTAGATCTCCAACAAGGACCAGTTTTTTCTTTTTATTGTATTAACTTATCAACTGCCTTCTCTAATGCCTTGAAAAATTCTTCCATTTCTTTCTTAGTAGAACCTTCCGTCAGATATGTCTCTCCAGTTCCTCATTCTGATATTTGCCCAAATCACTGTACTTGATATTGCTTGCCATTCAAGAAGATTATCCTCATATAGTGTTGAATACTACAGCTACTCTTTCTTTTCTTTGATTGTCATTGCCTGAATATAACATTTTGTATTTATTGCTTACAAAGATCTCACCTGTTTTTGTCTTTGTTTTGGTAATACCTATTATGTTGAGCTGATACTTATCCAATTTTTCTGCTAGTTCCATTTCTTTTCAATTGATGCGTCTTACGTTGATAGTACCAATCTTGAGCTCTTTTGAGTTGGGATGTGTTCCAGGATTTTTTCTGCTGACTTTGCACCATTCATCCTAGTTTCTCTATGAAACCAATGGCAGGTAGAAGGGGGCCATGAAATTCTGCCATGTTATACCATCATTTTGTATTGTGGTTTAAGCCAGTAAGAATACGGTTTGGTCAGCTAAATCCCAAATTGCCAGCCCATCCTTGTTTGTTCAGTATCCAGGTAGCTACTTAACAGGCACCACAAGAAGGTAAGGGTTGGGCTTTAGGTCAGAAGTCCTAGTCAGTTCTTCGCATTCTTTAAAAGGCTATGTAGAGGTCTCTTCTCAGTTATAAAGATTTGACCCTTAAGCATCCCTATGCAGTTTAAAATATGATATATTAAAATCCTATTAAGTTAAAAAGCGTTTTTACATAATTCATTTAATTTCAATATAATAATAATAATAATATTATTATTATTATTATTAAGAGAGAACCTCCAGGGAGTCAGAGACTCATCGAGGGAGGCCATATACTATACACACCAGCTATCGTACTTATTCTTGAATTCATTCACACTACTTGCACTCACAACATCCAAAGGCAATCCATTCCAATTATGCACCACCCTCTGAGAGAAAAAACTTAGCCCTCACACCCTTCTTAGCAGCCTTCATTCTCAGCTTCCATGGATGCTCTTTTGTCCTTTCCCCACCTCCATAAATTGAAATCCTGTATGACCCTTCCAGAAGTTTGTAAGTCAGTCATATCATCCCTCTTTCTCCTGTTTGCTAGTATCTGCAGTCTACAAATTCTCAGTCTGTCTTCATAATGAGTATTCCACAATCCTGATATCATTTTTAATACTCGCCTTTGTACTCTCTCCAATATATCAGAATCACAACGAAAACCAGGAGATCAGACCTGCACACAATAGTCCAAGTGAGGTCTTATCAACGCCTTGTAAAGAAAAAAAATAATATCCTTATCTTTACATGTGATTGTTCGTTTCAGCATTATAATTAACTTTTGAGTTGTATTTGCAATCTTAGCCACATGGCCCCTGTACTTCAACTTCCTATCTATTAATACTCCAAGATCACTAGCCTCATCAGTTTCTTCTAGCCTCATCCCACCAATATAATATGACATTGGATATCTAATCATGCCAAAGTGAATACTTTACATTTACTCACATTGAACTGACACCCATTTTCAAATGCCCACAATTCCAGCCTATTCAAATCATTCTGCAAGTTCTGCATATCAGCGGCATTTCTGATTACCCTACATATCTTTGTCATCAGCAAATAGCTGTATGTGGCTTGTCAAATCCTTCCCAGTATCATTAATATACAGATTGAATAACAGTAGACCAAGCACTGATCCTTGTGGTACACCACTTGTTACCTTAAACCTTGCAGACTCAGATCCCATGTATACCACTTTTTGATATCTGTCAGTCAGCTATCCTCTTATCCATGCTAATGTTGTATAACCCAAATCCATTTTCTCCAATTTATGCAACAGTCTACCATGCTGTATTCTGTCAAAAGCCTTAGCAAAATCCAAAGGTATCATGGTGTATCCATTCCCCTTGTCTAGTTCAATGGTAACATCTATAGAATGTGAGCAAGTTGCTAAAACATGACTTTCCCTTAGTAAACTCATGTTGTTCATTGCAAAGTAGAGATTCTCTGTCAATCCATTTCTGAATCCTAGTCCTAACAAATTTTTCAAAAATCTTCACCAGCACGGTATCCGGAGAGTTAACTGAAAGACAATTCATCAAATGCAATTCATCGAACGACAATTTATCGAAAAAGCAATTCACCAAATAAACAATTCATCGAAAATCAGTTAATCAAACAACAGTTAATCGAAAAAGCAATTCCTCGAAAGGCAATTCACCGATCAGCAGTTAATTGAAAACGCAGTTGTTCGAAAAACAATAATTCATCGAAAAATCACAATTCAATGAAAATACAGTTCACCGAAAAATGAATTATAAGGCATGTGGGGTGAAGATGTGTGTGCAATTTTTTTTTTTGTTTTGTTTTGAATTGTTTTGAGAGGGATATATATTTCAGGTCACTTATATACTGTAAACTACTATTTATCCGACTTCGTTTGGAAAGTGATTTTTTGGGGGGGCATACTGGTTGCAGTGAATGATATCCACTGAGGCAGATATATTAGAGATGTTAAACGAACATTTCATTTCATAAATGTATTTCATCCTCGTGAAAATAACATCCTACAGAACTTGAGGTCAGTGGGGAGGGAGGAGGAGGAACACTGATGGTAAGTGAGTTGGAGGTATACACGAGGAATTTAATAAACTTGATATCAATCAGCATGTAGGACTTGTTGATATATCAACATGTGTCTCTGCGATATCTCAGAAGAGGAAGTCGCTAGTAGTGTGGTGAAAGGACCAGTTGAAAGTAACAAGCTGTACGGGGGGGGACTGAAAAGTTCTGATAAACACCTAGAACAAAAATGATGTTAAAACATCTGATATAAGGAAACACCTATGTTTCCTGAAATCGTAATAATTATTGTTTTTCATTTAGGATATGTAAGAAAACATGTTAGTGGTTTTGAAGAAATTCAAAAACACAGAGGTGCAGGCCATCAGGTTTTTTGTGCTGCAAGAAAAGTCTGTAACTGAGATTCACCAAACGTGTGAGAATTTTCCTCATGGACACTTGAGTTTTTCATCTTGCGTGCAGACAAAAATAAGTACATGGCATTCTTCATAGTTGGTGGATGAAGTGGTGGAGATGGTGAGTTGTAGAGCAACGGCTCTTCCTCAATTACTTGTACTCCTGAGAGGTGTACAGGGCCGTTGCCAGATTAGATCATGCCGTGAGGCAAACAATTACATATCCCTGATGGATTATAAGACAAAAATATAAGAAAGTCTCCAATTACTGTTTTGTTTTCATTACAAGGGAAACATTAATGCAAAATGATTACATAATAATATTAATTAAATGTTTGCTCCACGGGGATATTGCACAATGAAACTGTTTATAAGCTCTTCTAAATTTAAATTATAAGCTATGTCCGCCTCTATCGATATAGTTGCTAGACCAGCTAATTCTTTCTTGGGTCATTGCTGTTTGCAAATAATTTTTAATCAGTTTAAGCTTGGAAGAACTTCTTTCCACACTTGCCACATATTAACAGGAATTGTTAGCGTAGCGATGACACCTACCGTAATATGGCTGAACGAGCGCCCTTATTAAGCCTCACTGTGAGGCAGGCTGCCTCTATGCTACACCCTGTCGATGGTACTGGGTATACATCCTGCCTTCCATCATACAAGGATGGAAGGTTTTTTCTTCCCTGAAACTTTGGTTTTTCTTGCCGAAAAACAAGTGAACCGAATAGGAAAACACACGCAGTGATTTAAGGCCAGTTGCTTCGGCCTTAATTCAAAACAACTCAACCCAATTACAATTTCCTTTAGCACTGTGTTTTCTAACTGTGGTCTGCCAACCACTGGCATCTTTCAGAAGTCGAATAAGACTTCCAGCCGCTGCTCATCTAAATATAACAACAGATGAGTATGCTTCAAAAAGGTTTATAGGTTTCTTTTTTTACAACTTTTTATTCATCGTTTCTATTTTATTATTTTCCTCGAGACTATTTTAACCTTTTTTTTTTTAGCAAGCTGCACCAATAAAATATTTTGGGAAAATTTGGAGAAAAGAGCAAAGCTAATAATAATGGCAAATATCTGTTAGATTTTTGCTCAGGACATGGACTGGTTATTATTAACACTATGTTCCAACATAAAAATGTGCACAAATTCACATGGAGAGAAGAGGCTAGGAATAAGAAAAGTCTCATTGACTATGTTATTGTTGATAGTGATGTTTTCTCTCTGGTGCAGGACACCAGAGTGTACAGAGGATTTGAAATCGGAAGTGATCACTATTTAGTCTTGAGCAGGATAAAATTGAATTTCATATTGAAAAGAATAACATGTAAGAAAGTTTTAAAGCGAATAAAAGTTGAGCAGCTCTCAGATGTGAACTATAGACTAAAATACACAAAGATTATTGAAGAAAAAATGAAAGAGTTTGAGAACAGGAATCAAACCTTGGAGATTCAGTGGCAAACTCTGAAGAAAACATCAATTGATTCTGCCAGAGAGGCATGTGGTGAGGTTGTATGCAAGGATAAAAAAATCAGAATGCCCTGGTGGACACAGGAAGTTAAAGAGGCAGTGAAGGAAAAGAAGAAAGCATATCAAAAGTTCCTGGCAAATAAGTCAGTTTTTGTTTAAGAGAATACAGAGACAAATGTAAGAAAGCGAGACACTGTTTAAAACTAGCTAAACAAAAAGTCATGGGAGGACTTTGGCAAGAACACAGAAAATAAATATCAAGAAGGTGGTAAGATATTCTGGAGGTTGTTGAAGAAGCTTAGAAATGGATGAAAGAGTGCTGCAAAAGGAGTTAGAGATGATAAAGGTGACATGAAAACGGGAGAAAAAGATATCCTGGAAGTATGGAGTAATTACCTTGAAAAACTGCCAAATGAAATAAGCAGTGAAGACAGCACAGTGATAAAAAACACTCACCAGGCATGCAGTCAGGAATGCATATCCATACTTGAAGTAGAAAAAGCCATCAAAGGCTTGAAATGTGGAAAGGCAGCTGGAGTAGATGATATTCGACCAGAAATGCTGAAGTATGGTGGTATAAGAGTCTTACAGTGGCTGCACTGCTTAGTTCAGAAAGACTGGACAGAGGGACGAATTCTCAATGATTGGAGTAGAGCTCTCATAGTACCCATATATAAAAAGGGAAATAAAACTGAATGTGAGAATTACAGAGGTATTTCCCTACTGAGTGTTCCTGGCAAGATCTATGCAAGTATACTTGAGAAACAGCTGAGAAGAATTGTGGAAGAAAAGCTTGGAGAAGAACAAGCTGGATTCAGGCCAAACAGAGGCTGTCAGGATCAGATCTTCAATTTACGACAAATAGCAGAGAAAGCATGGGAATATAACAAAGATCTGTATTTAAGTTTTGTTGATTTGGAAAAGGCATATGATAAGGTGCCAAGTGAGAAACTATTCAATACGCTGCAGTTATATCGTGTCAGTGGGGCATTGTATCACGCAATACTTAGTCTTTATTTGAGTTGTAAGTCAGCAGTTAGAATTGAAGGAAGCACATGAAGATGGTTTAATGTTAAATGTGGTGTGAGTACATTATCCCCTCTGTTATTCATTATCTATATGGATCACATTATGAAGGAAAGTGGTATTAAACATGATATCAAAATTGGAGATTTTAACTTTGCTTTATGCAGATGATGTTATACTTCTAAATTAATCCGCTACAAGTCTGCAAGATTCTCTGACTAAATTGAATAACTGTTGTAATAGATATGGTATGAAGGTCAGCAATAAAAAGACAAAGACAATGAAAATAGGCAGAATCATTGAAAATGTCAACTGTGTTGTGAATGGAGAACCTGTGGAACAAGTAAAACATTTCAGCTACTTAGGCACGATTTTTAGTGAAGACGGTAAATTAAATATAGAAATAGACAACAGAATCATCAAAGCAGGTATGGTGGGAAGTCAATTGAATAAATTCATATGGAATAAGAGAGAAATTAGTCGGAACACTAAATTAGCTGTATACAAGACAGTGTTCAAACCAGTTTTAACTTATGGATCTGAGAACTGGGTCAGAAGTAAAACACTTGACCAAAGACTAGAGACCACAGATATGAGAGTCCTGAGAAAGATTATAGGTGTGAACAGATGGCATCAATGGCAATATCATATTAAAAACGAGAATATTAGGAAAGAACTTGACATTGTCAACATCCAGGAATGCGTTAGCAGAGCTAATCTCAGGTTCTATGGTCACTTAAACAGAATGGGAGAGGAAAGATTAGCAAAACAAGTGTTCTCTGCCAGGTTGGCAGGAAAACGACCCAGAAGAAGACCAAGATATAGGTGGATTGACACGGTACAAAGTGCCTTAGACAATAGAAATATAGGATCTGATAATGTTGGAGTCTTGACAAGTAACAGACTGATTTGGAGGAAAATTGTAGATAAGAAGTTAGTAATGATATAATTTTTTCATGTAGTACTCTCATATCCTGTACACCCCTTGTGGATACATGGCAGGAATTTGATGATGATGATGATACTTGCTTTCGAGGTTATTTGGGATATAAGTGCATGTGTCACTCCTGTTGTTGAGGAATAACAGAAACAGGAGTAAATAAGTGAAACATGATTGAAAAATATTCAGGAAGGTTATTTTTAAACAGGAATTTCTTTAAAATGTTTGTAGGGTAACCATTAAGAGATAGAATATTTGCGATTTGAGCCAGTTCTAACTGTACGTCTTCTTCTTTTGAAATAAACTTTTGGGCTCTGTTGCATAGTATGTGTATTATACTCTGGTTCTGTGACTTATGATGGTTTGAAATAATGTAGATATGTTCCTGTATCTGTGGGTTTCTTGTAGATAGAAAGTTGGAGATTGTTATAGTGTCTCTTAACCAGTATGTCCAGAAAGGGTAGTTCTTTGTTCTTTTCAAGTTCTGTAGTAAATTTGATCTTATTGTGTAGTGAGTTGATTTTATTAAGAAACACCAGGAGATTTTCCATATTATCTTTCCAAAGGATGAAGATGTCATCCACATATCTCCACCACATCGAGAGTTTGGGAGAAATGTTAGTGAAAATATCATTTTCAAATTTTTCTATAAACAGGTCTGCACATGGTAGTGATAAGGGACTGCCCATGGCTAGTCCTTCTAATTGTTGGTATAGTATGTCATTAACTTTGAAGAAATTAGATTTGAGACAATGATGAAACAAATGGGTGATGTCTTGAGGGAAGAGATCTTTTAGAATGTTAACAACCTCATCGACCGGTACATTTGTAAATAAGGACACTACATCTAGACTTGCTATAATGTCTGTTTATGATAATTTGACTGTCTTAAGTTTTTCAACAAATTGGTGAGAGTTTTTAATACAAGTCTCTGTTTTTCTAATTTTACCTTTTAGCAAGTTTGCAAGATGTTTGGCTAGTAAGTAAGTAAGTAGGTGAGGCTCTTCCATCTACAATCGAATGGAGCAGAACGTCTTCTTTATGTATTTTAGGTGCCCCATAAAGGCGAGGTGTAATGGGGTGCAAGGATTTGAGATTTCTTTTTAATTCATCTGGCCAACCAGTCATATTGCGAATTAGGGAGTTTGTCTCTCAAGGTGGTTAGTCATGATAGAATTTTTGTTGATAGTTTTGTATGTGGCACTGTCTGACAGTAAGTAGTTAATATTATTAAAATAATCCTTCGAATCCGATATCCTAAAAAAAGGGTTTTAATTTTTCTATCACCCCGAATTACATTCCAAAAATGGACTTCATATGTGGAATAGAAGAGTCTTTACCCTCTTCCAGAGGCTACAGCCAATATCATTAGATTCAAGAGTACGATTTTTCTTGCCTAGGCAAAACCACCAAAGCCCAATACCACTCCATATGATAGAAAAGCCATTCGTAATTTACATAACAACAAAGATATCATAATTACCAAAGTGGAGAAAGGAAATTCCACAGTCAATCTGAACTCGAAGGATTATTTTAATAAATTTAACTACTTACTGTCAGACAGTGCCACATACAAAATTATCAACAAAAATCTTATCATGACTAACCACCTTGAGATGAACTCCCTAATTCGCAATATGACTGGTTGGCCAGATGAATTAAAAAGAAATCTCAAATCCTTGCACCCCATTACACCTCGCCTTTATGGGGCACCTAAAATACATAAAGAAGACGTTCCATTCCGTCTGATTGTAGATGGAAGATCCTCACCTACTTACCTACTAGCCAAACATCTTGCAAACTTGCTAAAAGGTAAAATTAGACAAACAGAGACTTGTATTAAAAACTCTGAACAATTTGTTGAAAAACTTAAGACAGTCAAATTATCACAAACAGACATTATGGCAAGTCTAGATGTAGTGTCCTTATTTACAAATGTACCAGTCGATGAGGTTGTTAACATTCTAAAAGATCTCTTCCCTCAAGACATCACCCATTTGTTTTATCATTGTCTCAAATCTAATTTCTTCAAAGTTAATGGCATAGTATACCAACAATTAGAGGGACTAGCCATGGGCAGCCCCTTATCACCACCATGTGCGGACCTGTTTATAGAAAAATTTGAAAATGATATTTTCTCTAACATTTCTCCCAAACCTTCGATTTGGTGAAGATACGGGGATGACATCTTCATCCTTTGGAAAGATAATATGGAAAACTTCCTGGTGTTTCTTAATAAAATCAACTCACCACACCAGTGTTTCTCAACCTGTGGCCTGCGGACCACAGGTGGTCTGCAATGATGGGGCAGGTGGTCTGCAGGCAGACTTAAATTAATTAAATAAGTATATATTTTTTAATTATCCAAACAAAACAAATTAAAATTGAATAAGTAAAAATTATTGAAATCAAATGGAGACTTAAAAAAACAAATAGCGTCAGAATGTTCTAAGGTGGAAGCAATAAATCTATATTGTTGTTCACTTCACTACTCTTTTATTATTCATTGTTCTGCCGCTACAAGTTTTAGCCACAGAATGACGAATAATAAAAGAGGGGTGAAGTGAATAACAATATAGTTTTATTGCTTCTGCCTTCCTTTGTTGTTTTGTCAGATTTGAAGTGAACATGAATTATCCATATTTCAACCAATTGCTTGTTGTTTATTGATTTTTATTATTGAAGGTTTCCCTCCTTCAACCAAGGCGCAGTGCATCTTGAGAAGTGCTAAGTGATACTTGGACAAAGTGTGTCCTGAGTTAACCCCAGTATTATATATTTATGTATTTTTTGGAAACGTTTTTTAATAATGGAAAAGTGGCTTAGAACTAGAACTTTGAAAAGAAGAGCAAATGAAACAGGTGATGCTAACCCCTAATTTTGATACACATGTTGTAACGACAAGTAAATCTGATACTATTAAAGTAGAAGAAACAAGCAGTTCAAAGAAAAAATACAATAGAAAATATGACAGTTCATATTTGGAATTCGGGTTTACTTGGTGTAGAGATGAAAGTGAACAGATACCTTTTTGTTATGAAGAGTTGTCGAACGAGTGCATGAATCCTGCGAAACTCCGACATTTAGAAACTAAACATTGTGATGTGAAAAATAAGCCAATTGAATTTTTTCAGCGACGCTTAGGGACATTAAATCATGGGAAAGATATAGTTTCAGCCATGGGTTCCATTAATAGCAAAGCATTGGAAGCATCCTATCTCTTAAGTTTGGGCATAACGAAAACATGGAACAAAAACCTCATTCTATTGGGGAAAATTTACTACTTCCAGCTATAAAAGATGTGGTTAAAACTATGTTTGGCAACAAGTTACTAAAAGATGTTGATTTGATTCCTCTTTCAAATGACACTGTTGGTCGCAGAATTAATGATATGGCAGGTGATGTAGAATCTCAGATTCTACGTCAAATAGACAAGACTACTGATCTTATGTGCAGTTAATATGCTACATAAGATATGCGCATTATAACAACATTCATGACCATATTCTATTTTGTAGAACTTTGCCATCCCGAACAACTGGAGAAGAAATATTTCACATCTCAATAATTACATAATACACAAAGGGATCCAGTTGGAAAAATGTATGGGCTTCTGTTCGGATGGAGCTCGCACCCTTACAGGCAGGCAGGCAGGCAGGCAGGCAGGCATGGTGGGGTTGTTTCTACTGTCAAGGAAGTAACTCTGGAAATGAATTGGGTACATTGTTTCATATGGAAGTGTTAGCCTCCAAAGGAATGCCACCAGAATTTAAAACTGTGCTATACAACGATGTGAAGTTGATTTTATTAAGGCTCGACTGTTAAATAACAGGTAATTTTCAGTACTCTGCGATGAAATGGAGAGTGAATGTATACAACCTTTGCTTCCTTCTGAAATTCTCTAGCTTTTCAGGGAAAAATACTAACAAGGTTATTTCAATTAAGACACGAACTTTTATTATTTGTAAATGAGTGCTATTCTGATTTTGCATCCCTCCTTGTTGACGAAGCATGGTTATCAATATTATCCTATCTTTCAGACATTTTTACGAAATTAAATGAACTAAATCTCTCCCTTCAGGGAAATTCTTTAACTGTTCATGATGTCTACAACAAAATAAAGGCATTCGAAAAAAAAACTGGTTTTATGGATTATTTATGTAAAAGACAGGCAATTTGCACCTTTTCCAACATTGGAATCCTTTTTAGTGGAAAATGATATTTTTGTTGATTCTGAGTTTCTGGAAAGGGTTTGTGACCAACTTAAAAATCTGAAACAGAATTTTGAAACATTTTCCGAATAAATTTTATATGAAATTTCTGTCGGTTCGCGATCCATTTCAGGCTTGCAGTCACGACATTAACTGAGCTTTCAAGTGAGAGTGGACTTAAAATGCAATTCCACAATCTTGGTTTGGCTCGATTTTGGATCTCACCTTCAGTAAGAAGTGAATTTACTGAATTATCCAAAGAAGCATTGAAAATGGTCATGCAGTTTTCTACAACCTATCTTTGTGAGAAATTTCATTGCTCCTTCAAATAAAAACAAAATACAGAAATCATCTTTGTGTGTGTGTGTGCGTGCCGATCTTCAACTGAAGTTGACCAATATTGAGCCAGATATCCAGCAACTCTGCAAGGGCCGAGAAGCTCAACCATCTCATTAAAAGTAAGTGGTGACATAATTATATCATATTGTTTATTTGTTTAATAAAAATTAAAATTTGTTCAATGATGATACACTTTTAATCGTTTACTTCCAATTTAATTAATTATATTTCCATATGTATTCAAAACATGCCTTTAGATTTATTATGTTATAAATGGCACAGTTTTTCTGAAATGTTGGTAATTCCTACATAGGTTTTTAAAAAAAAAATTACAAAAAGTGAAAACAACGTATAGGGAATTAATTATAAACACAATGTTTATTTTTGAAGTAAAACTTTAATTCCAATTTTCTAAAATGTTATTTTTCTTGCTTTTCTGTTGCAAAATCGTCAGTTACATTGCTGAAGTCTGTTTCATCACTCAGTTGCTGTTTTATAGACAGTATGAAAGGATTTCTTAAACGCCTAAAAAAAAAGTGCCACCCAGGGTGGATCGCTTCCCCCCCCCCCTCTGTAACTTAATGGTCTGTAGAATTGTTTTAGGTATTTCACTGGTCCTTGGGCTTAGAAAGGTTGAGAAACACTGCACTACACAATAAGATCAAATTTACTATGGAACTCACAAAGAACTATCCTTTCAGGACATACTGGTTAAGAGACACTATAACAATTTCCAACTTTCCATCTACAAGAAACCCACAGATACAGGAAGATATCTACATTATTTGTCAAACCATCATAAGTCACAGAAACAGAGTATAATACACATGCTACGCAACAGAGCCCAAAAGTTTATTTCAAAAGAAGAAGATGTGCAGTTAGAACTGGCTGAAATCGCAAATACTCTATCTCTTAATGGTTACCCTACAAACATTTTAAAGAAATTCCTGTTTAAAAATAACCTTCAACAACGTGAAACGGTGCCCCAACACGTGTCCACAGCAGTCATACCATATGTGAGTATAGTGTTCAAGAAATTAGCAAGAATGTTAAAGGATCATAACATCAGAGTGGTTTCAAAACCAGCTACCACGATCAGACAAATCTTAAGATCACCTAAAGATAAGGTCCCATTTTTTAAATATCCAGGAGTGTATGAAATTCCATGCATGTGTGGCCTTTCTTATATTGGACAGACTTCTAGAAGTCTTGAAAGAACATGTGGAGGATGTCAATCACAACAGAATCATTACATCTGGTTTAGCTCATCATTTTTCAACTTCCAACCATGTTATAGACTGCAAAAACAGCTCTATGCCTTACATCGAAGATGACTATAGACACTGAACTTTCAAAGAAGCAGCAGTAGTACTACGCACAGGCCATAATTTAAATAGAAATCAGGGTATTATCTTTAAAGATATATGGAAAAACTTCATCTCTTCTCTCAGCTCAACAGAAATACAATTAGTGAATAACCATGTGACGTGTAGTTATGTACTTGATACTGACTGAAGCATCTGAATGCATGCACGCTACACCACATGAAATATCAAATGGAGCTGCTTGACAGTTACTAACATTTCTGTATTCATTTAATTTTTTTGCATTTGTATTAGCACAGTTACTAACGTTTCTGTATTAATTTAATTTTTTGCATTTGTATTAGCACAGTTACAGCCTTGAGAAAGCTATTCAGAAGCTAGAGAAACTAGTTGGCTATTTGTATGATCTTTATTAAAAAACTTATGGTCTCATTAAAATAAAGTTATTAGTTGTAATATATTTAGACCAAATATGAACAATTTAAGGTTTATAAATGTTGTTTATTATTTTAACGGTACAATAGAACACAGAAACTAATACAAATGCAAAAAATTAATAAATAATTAATTTATTAACTTGATGCTGATATTTCGCTGGTATTATAACCAGCATCTTCAGAGCACAAAAACACTGTTTGTCACAATACGCGAGACTAAAACAACATTGTGTACTTAAACAAAATTGTAGCAGCAACACAAAGACTAGAGTCCTGATTTTGGCGCCCTCTATCTGAAAAAAAAAAAAAAAAAAAAAAAACGCTATCATATATTACTAGTCCTAGAAAAGTGCTAGTTTTTTCTTAATATGACTGTCTCCCAGATCTTCGGCAAGTTGATACAGCCATATTTGTTGAGATTTGGAGTGTGTTTTAGGGCTTCTGTCGCCTCTAAGAACAATCTCTCTGATTTATATGGGTTTCTGTGTAGTACTTTTGTGTTTTTCCAGTTGATCCTGTGTGCAGGGGTATCCAGAGCATGGTCTGCTAGGCTCAACTTCCCATAATGATAATTCCGGACGTATCGTTTATGTTCCCCCCCCCCCCCCCCCCAGCCAACTTTTACATAGAACACCTGGAAAAACAAGCAATCAATACAGCCAATCTCAAACCAACACTTTGGCTACGCTATGTTGATGATGTGCTTGCTATTTGGCCACATGGCCCTGAGACATTGAAAACATTCTTAGCACATTTAAATAGCCAACATCCAAAAATTCACTTTACTATGGAACTGGAAGCCAACAACTGTCTGCCCTTCCTGGATACACTCATCACACGTCTCCCAGATGGTTCCTTATCATTTTCAGTTTTCAGAAAACCCACACATACAGGCAGATACTTACACAAACAATCACACCATCATCCTTCTCAACAATATGGCATATTAAAAACGCTAACCCATAGAGCAAGAGCAATCTGTTCAAATGACAAGGCTCTTACTGCTGAACTGACTCACTTACGCCACACCTTCTTGGCACGGCTACAATCCACAAAAAATAAACAAAATACTAAACACTCCTAAGAAACCCCTCCCATCATCCACCACAGAGAACTACAACAAAACAGTCACCATGCCTTACATTAAAGGCACATCCAAAAAGATCTCAAGAATTCTCAATAAACATAAACTACGCACTACATTCAGACCATGTAGCAAATTAGCCACCCTCATCTGCTCACCCAAGGACAGCATTCCTCCTTTATCACATCCAGGAGTCTACCAAGTACCCTGCTCATGCAATCAAGCCTACTACGGTCAAACAGGAAGAACTGTGAATATCTGCATCAGCAAACATAAACGATACCTCCGGAATTATCATTATGGGAAGTCGGGCCTAGCAGACCATGCTCTGGATACCCCTGCACACAGGATCAACTGGAAAAACACAAAAGTACTACACAGAAACCCATATAAATCAGAGAGATTGTTCTTAGAGGCGACAGAAGCCCTAAAACACACTCCAAATCTCAACAAATATGGCTGTATCAACTTTCCAAAGATCTGGGAGACAGTCATATTAAGAAAAAACTAGCACTTTTCTAGGACTCTAGTAATATATGATAGCGGTTTTTTTTTTTTTTTTTTTTTTCAGATAGAGGGCGCCAAAATCAGGACTCTAGTCTTTGTGTTGCTGCTACAATTTTGTTTAAGTACACCTTGTTGTTTTAGTCTCGCGTATTGTGACAAACAGTGTTTTTGTGCTCTGAAGATGCTGGTTATAATACCAGCGAAATATCAGCATCAAGTTAATAAATTAATTATTTACTTAGTTTCTGTGTTCTATTGTACCGTTAAAATAATAAACAACATGTTCGACGAACACATAAGTCTGTCCACACGTTTAAGGTTTATAAATGTTTATGCTCCATCCAATGGAACAGTTAGACGAAAATACTTCCAGGATTTGGAGCCATATTTATTTGGTGCCCACTACCTAATAGCAGTTGGAGACTGGAATTGTATTGAAAATCCCACATTAGTGAAAATAGGAGGACACCCCAGGAGTGGAAAAGTGGGATGTGCACAGTTAAAAACATGTCTTGACCATGCTCAACTAGTAGACATATGGAGGATTCGCAGCCCTAATCTCCAGGCATACACATACACGAATCAAGGTAATGGCACTCATATTGATCGAATTTATATCTCTTCTTCCCTTATGAATAGGATAATTCAGATAAACCACGTTGACATCAACATGTCAGATCATAATCCAGTTATACTTAAGTTCCACTGCACGGAAAAAGTAGTCTCTGCTGGACCATGGAGACTTCCACCAAATTTTCCATTTGTCTTTTCAGCTAAATTTCAGACGGTCTGTTTGAATTGGAATAATATTACCTGGAATTGGGATATGTGGTTAAAATTCAAACAAACAGTAAGGCAGAATATGATGGAATGGGTAAAGGAACAGGCCTTTGTCAAAAGGAAAAAGTTGAAAGACCTGTATGAAGAGAGAAGCTGGTTTGTAACAAACCAATGCAATGGTATAGAATGTAGCAACATCATTAGAAACATTAACACAGAGATAGAACTGGAAACGCTGAAACAAGTAGAAGAAAGAAATTTTAAAATAAAAATACAACAGCACTTAGCAGATAGCCCTTCAGCTGCATTCTTCAATAGACAATTTACAAAATTTTGAACAAAGAAAAGACTATCACTCAAATCTGTGTTGATGGAGAAGACATGTCCACCACTAAAGACATCCTTGACTCCTTTCAAAAACACTATAAAAATCTGTTTGAAGACAATAGTAATGTTGGAAATTATAACTCTTGGAACATTAATGGCTTTCCTGTTCATATTCAAGATGGGCTTGATAGCTCATTACAGCATCTGAAGTTACCACAGTCTATAAAGAATGCCAGACAAGAAAATCCCCAGAACCTGATGGTCTAGGGATGGAACTTTATTGCGAGGCCTGGGATGTTATTCTTCCCATTCTAGTTACACTATTTAATTCCTTTCTTTCATCAGGACACATACCAAGTGAATTTGTAGCAAGCCATGCTGTCCTCATTCCTAAATCTAATAGAGATCACACCTTAATCAGCAGCTGGAGACCTATTTCTCTATCTAATACTGACTACAAGATATTTTTCTGCATTATCAATAACAGGCTCAAAGTGGGAATGAAATATATAATTAAAAGCACACAGGTGTATAGAGTACCAGATCGAGCAGTAGAATTTGATCTATTTCTGCTACGTGATCTAATCCGCTTAGTTAACACGAAAAAGCAATTGATGGCAGTGCTATCAGTAGACCTTATCAAGCATTCGATAATGTCCAGCATTCTTTTCTATCCCACATCCTTCAGCAAATTGGTGTAGATAAAAAAACTGCTATCTGTTATCAAAGGAGCTTATGCCAACTCAACCCCCCCCCCCCTCTTAGTTAATGGGTTCCTGTCAGACCCAGTAAAAATTCAAAAAGGAGTCAAGCAAGGTTGCCCTCTCAGTCCATTGCTCTTTGCATTGGTTCTTGAACCTTTCTTACAACAAGTCAACAATACACATGCTGTGCGAGGAATAACAGTTCCTTCAACTAAAAAGGAAAATAAGATACTAGCATATGCTGATGATGTAGTCAGAACTTTGAAGGATAATGATTCCATATATATATATTTTTGGTATTTTGGAAAAATTCAACAAAAGTAGTGGATAAATTATTAATGCAGACAAGACAAAATTAAAAGTTTATGGAAATTGGGATCTTGGAGGCATTCCTTTTAGACTAACCCGAAAGAGAGAGAGAACCCCCTCATTATACTTGGAATTCCTTTCTCCACTTACCCATGAAAGTGGACAACTTATATACAAGAACTTGGAAATGTTAGAAGACTGGAAAATAGGACCACTCACCTTTTCTTCTAAAGCCATAGTACTCAAAACCATAAATCTTTCCTGCTCTGTTGTACATAATAAATATTACAGACATCACAGAAGCTGAAGAAAAGCAATTATACAGTAAACCTCTGCAATTTTTTTGGTCCAGCCAATACCAAGAAGTTAAAAAGGAATTTCTTCAACTCTCAACGAAGCACAGAGGATTTGGACTTCCAGTCTTAAAATTCTGCTATTTAAGCAATACAGCTTCAAAAATCCAAAAAATATTGCAAATTAATCACAAATGTGCAGACCTTCTTCTGTACTACCTGGTTTTTCATCTTCCCCTATTTGGAGTTAATGATTATAAAGATCCAAAAGCTGAGATTGTTCCTGAATACTACAACACTCTCTGCTTAACTCTAAGACTGCTAAAACACTTCGGAATTGACATTCTTTCCATTAAAAAATAAAGTAAAATTTGGTATAAAGAAATCTTTAATCTTTCTTGCTGCAAAGTTCTACAATTGGGTACTGACAACAATATTTTGTTTCATAACTTGAAGTTCCAAGGGTACGTACCCTAACAGAAAGGATCTTGCTTGGAGAATTGCATACAGCTGCCTTCCAGTCAATGCCATTTTATGCCATTTAATGAGGCACTTTAACATAGGTGATCCAATCTGTGGGCGTGTCTGGACAGCTCATCGCCAACAATTCATAGCGGGAAAATTAATCGCTGACAGTTCATTGCGGGAAAATTGATCGCTGACAATTCATTGCTCAGACTATTCATTGGAGACTATTCATTGCTGGAAATTTAATTATGGGGATAATTCATCACTGGAAATTTAATCGTAGGGAGAATTAATCGCACGAAAATTCATCATTGATATATATGAAAAAAAAATTTTTTTTTTTTAATTTATGTATAAAGTTATTCATATTCTTTCTTACTATGGGCTCTGTAGATGGAATATTAATTGTTACAGAACTGGGAGAAAGAGCACCATGTTTAAGAATATTTAGGGACAATAGTTATATTGAACTAATATCGTGGCAGTCTTAAGACGTAGCTTTTAGCCTAGTGATTACTGTCTAGTAACCAGAAAGGATTATAAAGATCTCAGATTTCTGACAACAATCAGCAGTTGTAATAATCGAGACTTATTTTTAGGGGGGTAAAAGAACACCATAAACGGTATTATACATGAAAAGATAACATGAAATCTATTAGTGAAAATTAAAATTATTTAAACTGTTTGTTATCCACTAAAACACGTTAAAACAAGTGTTGTGCACCTAGAAGACATGAATGTCTTGATGGTTCTCTGTTTTTATTTTATTCCTTCAAAATTGTATTATTAGCCACTTTGAAGGAACAATTATTCTGTTGTTATTAAAACAACTTAAAAATTTCTCTTCAAGAGGAACTGGAATCAGTACAATCAGGCATCTCTATATCAATATTTGTAGTCCTGAAAAGAACTGTTTTGATGATCATGAAAAGGAACACTTTTTTATTTCATACTGTTCAAAATTGAGCAGTTTGGGGAAAAAAATAGTATGGACCAACCTGAAACAAAAAAGGTGAATGCACAGGCACAAAGTTTTCAAAATAAAAAATTATGGGCAAGTCCTCTTAAGTAATCAAGAGTTTCACGATTTTCATAATCACTAACGATGAGCTGGAGTCTTTTTGCAGTATCTCGATAGCGTTTCTTACCAGAAGGAGGTTGGGTGCCAGTTATATATTGTTCTATTTTCCCCTCATTGAAATGTTGCTCATCCTTCAAAGTTTTTAGAAACTTCCATATTGTCGGATGAGAAGCACCAATTAGTTCGCTGAACACAGGATGCTGCTCTTCGCATCAGGTTTGCCAGTCCAGGTCTCTTCTACTTAGTGCAGAACAGTCATTATTTTCACATAAGTCTTCAAAAGCACATACATTTGTATATGGCACAAAAGCAATTGCCGATATCATGAAAATTTAAAACTACTCCTGCTCAAAAAGAGGTGGAGTAGTTTTAAAAGTGCCATCTGCATACCATGTTGTCGATTGTGACAATAACTGTAGATTTCGTTTAGTAGAAAATATCAACAATCTGTTGTGGCCATCATTGCTGTCATGCAAAAGGAATTCTTCATTTCCATAAGTGATTTTCTATATAAGAGGAATAATTAAGTTACTTAATGAATTTGGATTTGATGGTACCTGTCCTACTTGATTTCAGGTTCTTCGAATAGACTTCTGTACATAGGCATTGCTCGGCAATGCCTCTGTAAAGCGACATGTGATTTGGCTGATGACAGCAGGAGACATTTTTGTGTATGCTTTCATGATAATTCGATGAGTCCCATTGTTAGTTGTACGAGCTCAATCTTTAATTTCATTAAGTAGCTTCGCTGCTTCAACCTGTGCCATGTTACCCACATAATTATATTGGTTAATTCGTTTGATAATGTTATTGCCAGCTGTATGAATACGTGCAGGGCAATCTTTTCTTCGTTTTCTTTGTTTTTTATAAATAAATGACCATCATCACTCAATTTATGCTTCATCTTCTCGCCTAAAATAAATTCCAGAGGCATCGTGCAATAATCGTAATTAATTTATAAATTGGTTCTTAAATTTCAAACTTTTAAACGCTTACCAAAAGAATAAAAAATGTCGAATTGGACTTCTGAGAACACGTGACGTAAAACTGTTTAATTTAAAATTTCCAGTGCAGAACTTCACTTTCAAATATCTAAGCAGGAATATATTCACAGTAGCAGCTCCAGCATCATAGTGAAATAGCAGCTTTTATACTCTGAGAACCAGCGGTTATATTCAGCTGGGACTCTCCAGGTTCCAGCCCCAGAAGTTTTTTATGCACCAGGCCCAAACCCAGAACATTTTTCTGTTTTTTGACTTTTCTCCCTTTACAGTAATTAAGCCTAATGCAGACAGCAATGCCAGGTTATTAAGACCTGCATATGATTGGTATGGTCTTGATAAAAGCAAGCTGACAATTGAGTTGAAATGCTAACTCTCTTCAACCGAATTCCATAATATGTGAAACTGCCATAACAACATTCACTATATATATATATATATATATATATTTCTTAGTTTTAACACGTTAGGTTGAATTTTATTGCTGCTTTGGGTACTCACACAAATCTAATTAATAACAATAGTTTTTAGTTAGATACTGTGTTTGCCAGTGCAACATATGGTTTTGCTTGAGTCTACATAACATAGTTTCTGTATGAGGGGACATGTGATTCATTAATTAGTGTCATTTTTGTCCCTGTTGTCTCTAATTGCACTATATGTTGAGAAATATATTACACAGATTGCTCGTACCTTATTCACTGACATATTAAAAGTAATTGTTTTTCTTGCCTCTGCAGTATAGTGGCTATTGGGGAGGGCGTGTTGATTACCACGGGAGCACTTAATATCACTGCAAGGGCACGTGTTTAAGCTTTTTTTCATGTGTGAGGTATGTGCAAAACTTTTTAATTTATTTTTTTCGTAAAGTAAAATCAGGGGTGCGAGTTATATTCGAGTAAGTACGGTATTTCAAAAAAATTCCAAGTATTCTTACTTCTACTGCTATTCCATTACTACAGCCTCTATAATGTAAGATCCGAATGTTTATCATGTTCACATACAGTCTGCTTTCCCCCATAAGGTTTGAAATCCCAAAGTGATCCACTTTTACCGCATACTTTGCTCTCTTTTGGGGAATATACTGCTTACATTTCAATCTGCCTTTGAATGGCATAAGGCTTTCATTGATATTCACATCTCTCTCTTTTGGGAATATAGCGATCAAAATTTCTGACGAATTTTCATCAGATAATCATAAATTTTGTTGAGGACTGGTCAAGGATGTGTTGCCTGATAATATTCCTCGTTATTCTGAAAATGCAAATACTTCACAGTGAGACTGAATTGCTTTTCAGTTATAACATCACGAATCATTGACATGTTCAGAATCCATTCTAAAGACCATACATGTAGAAATACATTTCAATAGTGTTTTTTTTTTTTCAAGATACCTTGCCCAATCAAGAGCATTATAAATGTAAGTGGCATTATGATATCTATCAGGCTCAAAAGCATACTTTGGAGCCCGATGCAGCCTGTATTCAACTTGCTTATGTTGTTGGCAAGCATTAAATAGAGTGAGTCTGTTCCACTATGAAGAATAGAATATCATCGTCTAGAAATAGTGAAAGAAGCCTAAAATTTTGCTGTGTCAAAATCTTCAGTACTTCCTGGTTTACCTATGAATGGAAACTGGACAAGCTGGTATGTGTTTAGTGATTATCATCATCTTCCATACGAAGGCATGTCTAAACTACAGGCAAAATTGCTATCCTCACAGCCAGAAAAATTTCCCTAATCAACATCAGTAGAGTAAGAGCTACTTGAAAGGCAAAGGATCCAACTTTTCTGCATCTCTAGAACTTTTCTATTTTTCACCCCATACTTTGCTTTGTTTTGGGGAATGTACTGCTTATATAATCTGCTTTTGAATGACATAAAGTGCAGCACAGAACTTATACATGAATTTTGTTTGTATGGGGGTGAAAAACTAGAAAAGTTCTGGAGATACAGAAAAGTTGGATCCTTTGCCTTTCAAGTAGCTCTTACTCTATTGATGATGATGATAAGGGAAATTTTTCTAGCTACGAAGATAGTGATTTTGCTTGTAATTTAGACATGTCATCATGCAAATGAAGGGTGATCTTCCCTAAATGGGAAAGTGTCAGTACTTCGAAACTGACGCTACTGCTACTACTACTTGCCATCTCAGAAATGAATTGTGTCTTAGATATACTTGCTAATATTCCTTTCTGCTCGAGTAACAAGCTGTAAACTAATAAAATTATTGAGATTGTGAGGAAAGAACACTTCCAGTAGACGTACTAAAAAAAAAAAAGAAGTCTCTAAGAATAGCCAAATACATCATCATCAAATTCCTGACTTGTACCCTCAAGGGATGTACAAGATATGATAGTACTACATGGAAAAAATTACATCATTACTAACTTTCTATCTACAATTTTCCTTCAAATCAGTTACTTGTCAAGACTCCAACATTATCAGATCTTATATTTCTATCGTCTGAGGCACTTTGTACTGTATCAATCCACCTATATCTTGGTCTTCCTCTGGGTCGTTTTGCTGCCAACCTGGCAGAGAACACTTGTTTTGCTAATCTTTCTTCGCCCATTCTGTTTAAGTGACCATACCACCTGAGATTAGCTCTGCTAACGCATTCCTGGATTCTTACAATGTCATATCTTTCTCACGACTCATATCTGCAGTCTCTAGTCTTTGGTCAAGTGTTTTACTTCTGACCCAACTCTGAGATCAATAAGTTAAAACTGGTTTGAACACTGTCTTGTATACAGCTAATTTAGTGTTCCGACTTATTTCTCTCTTATTCCATATGAATTTATTCAATTGACTTCCTACCATACCAGCTTTGCTGATTCTGTTGTCTATTTCTATATTTAATTTACCATCTTCAGTTAAAATCGTGCCTAAGTAGCTGAAATGTTTTACTTGTTCCACAGGTTCTCCATTCACAACACAGTTGACATTTTCAATGATTCTGCCTATTATCATTGTCTTTGTCTTTTTAATGCTGACCTTCATACCTTATCTCTTACAACAGTTATTCAATTTAGTCAGAGAATCTTGCAGAATTGTAGCGGATTTATTTAGAAGTATAACATCATCCGCATAAAGCAAAGAGCTGACAATAACATCTCCAATTTTGATATCATGTTTAATACCACTTTCCTTCATAATGTGATCCATATAGATAATGAATAACAGAGGGGATAATGTACATCCTTGTCTCACACCACATATAACATTAAACCATCTTCCTATAATTCCTTCATTTCTAACTGCTGACTTACAACTAAAATAAAGACTAAGTATTGCTTGATATAATGCCCCATTGACACCATATAACTGTAGCATATTGAATAGCTTCTCTCTTGGTACCTTGTCATATGCCTTTTCCAAAATTACAAAACTTAAATACAGATCTTTGTTATATTCCCATGCTTTCTCGACTATTTATCGTAAATTGAAGATCTGATCCTGACAGCCTCTATTTGGCCTGAATCCAGCTTGTTCTTCACCAAGCTTTTCTTCCACAATTCTTCTCAACCGTTTCTCAAGTATACTTACATAGATCTTGCCAGGAAACACTCAGTAGGGAAATACCTCTGTAATTCTCACATACATAGTATATGGGTACTATGAGAGCTCTACTCCAATCACCAGGAATTCGTCCCTCAGTCCAGCCTTTCTGAACTGCAGTGCAGCCACTGTAAGACTCTTATACCACCATGCTTCAGCATTTCTGGTTGAATATCATATACTTCTGCTGCCTTTCCACATTTCAAGCCTTTGATGGCTTTTTCTACTTCAGGAATACATATCCAAGTATGGATATGTATTCCTGTCTGCATGCCTGGTCAGTGTTTTTTTACCACTGTGCTGTCATCACTACTTGTTTCATTTAGCAGTTTTTCAAAGTAATTACTCCATACTTCAAGGATATCTTTTTCTCCCGTTTTCATGTCACCTTTATCATCTCTAACTCCTTTTACAGCACTCTTTCCTCCATTTTTAAGCTTCTTCAACAACCTCCAGAATATTTTGCCACCTTCTTGATATTTATTTTCCATATTCTTGCCAAAGTCCTCCCATGACTTTTGTTTAGCTAGTTTTACACAGTGTTTAGCTTTCTTGCATTTGTCTCTGTATTCTCTAAGAGCACAATCTGAATTATTTACCAGGAACTTTTGATATGCTTTCTTCTTTTCCTTCACTGCCTCCTTAACTTCCTGTGTCCACCATGGAATTCTAATTTTTCTATCCTTGCAGACAACTTCACCACATGCCTCTCTAGCTGAATCAATTAGGGCTTTCTTGAAGGCTTGCCACTGAATCTCCAAGGTTTCATTCCTGTTCTCAAACTCTTTCATTTTTTCTTCAATAATCTTTGTGTATTTTAGTCTACAGTTCACATCTGAGAGCTGCTCAACTTTTATTTGCTTTAAAACTTTCTTACATGTTATTTTTTTCAATATGAAATTCAATTTTATCCTGCTCAAGACTAAGTAGTGATCACTTCCAATTTCAAATCCTCTGTACACTCTGGTGTCCTGCACCAGGGAGAAAACATCACTATCAACAATAACATAGTCAATGAGACTTTTCTTATTCCTTGCCTCTTCTCTCTATGTGAATTTGTGCACATTTTTATGTTGGAACATGGTGTTAGTAATAACCAGTCCATGTCCTGAGCAGAAATCCAACAGATATTTGCCATTATTATTAGCTTTGCTCTTTTCTTCAAATTTTCCCAAAATATTTTTGTATGTCTCACAATCATTTCCTACTCTGCTATTTAGATCCCCAACAAGGACCAACTTTTCCTTTTTCGTTGTGTCAGTTGCTTTTACTAAAGCCTCAAAAAATTCCTCCACTTCTACCTTAGTAGAACCTTCTGTGGGACCACCATAGGCACACATAAGTCTCATTGTCCAGTTCCCTATTCTCATATTTGCCCACATTACTCTACTTGAGACTGACTGCCATTCAAGAAGGTTAGCCTCTAATTTTGTGTTGAATACTATGGCTACTCCTTCTTTTCCTTGATTGTCATTTCCTGAATATAACATTTTGTATTTATTGCTCAGAAAGATCTCACCAGTTTTTGTCTTTTTTGTTTCAGTGTCCCCTATTATGTCGATCTGGTACTTATCTAATTCCTCAGCTAGCTCCATTTCTTTGCCATTCAGGCTTCTTATGTTGATAGTACCGATCTTTAACTCTGGTGATGTTGAGTTGGGGTGTGTTTTCAGATTTGTTCCAGTAGCTGACTTTTCGCTGTTCACCCTGGTTCCCTGCCGAAAACAATGGGGGGCTTGTTTAACCAGGCGATGCCCCAGCCAGCATGAAATTTTGTCATGTTGTACCATCATTTTTTTTATTTTGGTTTAACCAATACGAATACAATTTGGTCGGCTAAATCCCAAATTGCCAGCCCATCCTCGTTCATTCAGTATCCAAGTAGACACCCATCAGGGTGTACCACGAGAAGGTGAGGATTGGACATTAGATCAGAAGCCATAGTCGGTTCTCCAGATTCCTTTAAAGGCTATGTGGAGGTCTCCTCTCAATTATACAGCTTTGACTCTTGAGTACCACAGCCAAATACACACAGAATTTATTTTATTTTATTTTTTATACACCTTTCTAATTGATTTATAGATATTCGAAACATTTTATTCTGATATTACTTTTCCATGATGACATGGTTTTTTAAACATTAATTTCTCCAATATCATAATTTAATGATTTATATTTTATCAGGAAATAATGCAAATGAGAAAATATACAAAATTTGCTCATTTGTAATAATCATGATTTAATTTTTCAGTATCGGAATATTAAAAGTTATCTGGTACAATTACTTTGGAAAAATAATGAATTCAAATAAAAAGAAGGTGCACACATGTTACCTAGCAGTATTTGTGTGTGTGATAGTTTGGAAGGGCAGGGGGCATCAAAGATGAAATACAATTTTTATTCTATTGTGAACATTTTGGAAATAAAATTTCATTTTGACACATGCACTTATACATGTTTCGAATAATAAACTGTAGGGAAACTATCGCTACTTCAAAATTGCCGCATAATATCAAAATATGTACATAACAGTTTACTTCATGATAGCTGTTCATTTCAGTATCTAATGAGCGATTCCAGGAAACCAAGAAAGTTGAAGTGCAAAGAACTACAGATTATGTTATAAATATTATACATTATGTGATATGATTCAAGATTTACGTATGATTATCTATAAGGTAATATTGTAAAAGAGCGAACCTTCACACAATCTGTGAACTAATTTTCTAACTAAGATTATGAATAAAAAAAAAAAGAAAACAATTTGTAACAAATGGAGGCTGTATTTATTTTAAGATTCGGATTTTTATTAATTTATAAAATAATTATCTTGAATCCACTTCTGGGTGAATAAAATGTATTGGCATCTAAGATAATTAGCAAAAAAAAAGAATAAAAATGATAGTGGCATTGTTCTCCAGAGTGATACAATCATCTTAAGTGAAGAAATATGAAAGGATCTCTTATTTGCATTAAAAACTATAATTATATGGTAAAACAAGTAGCACAAAAATGTAACGTGTAGGTAATATAATTTAGATTCCAGTTACTGAGCAGATGGCAAGCAATTGCTCTTCTGGCAATAGGTAGCTGAACATAGTTTACTATTTACTATCAGATATCACTTTTGCATTCGACTCTTATCATTCTCATCAGTGGACTCGAGTAGCATTCGCTGAATCTTTTCAACATCTGATGGATTATCCTGTTGATATATTTTTCCAGCCATTTTTGACGGTAAATGAATAAAAAATAAACTCAACCAATACTATACTGACATCGGAGTTCACGGTATCTCTCAGATACAATTTACTATCAAATATCACACACCTCTACATAACACATGTTAAACCACTTACTTCAATTTTCTAGCAAATGATGCTTTCAGCGAATGTTTTCTGCGATGATTTTTCCTGTCTACGAATTTCCCCCCCACGATGATTTTCCCTCTTGATGAGTTTTCCGTGCAATGAATTGTCCGCGCCGCGATTGATTGTCCATGAACCATCTGTGACATCTGTTACCAATTGGAAAGAGTAGACCATGCATTCTACAGCTGCCCTCTTGCTTTGTATATTTGGAACATTATGTAATGTGTTGGGCATTCCACTATTTACAACAGAACAGGTTATTTTTTTACAATACCCACCACCTGTCAGCAATGGGAAAAGAAATTTGATTTTTATAATTAACGAATTAAAATATCATTTATGGAAGGTTCAAAAAAGAAAACGGATTTGAAAACCAGCAATATGACATCCAAATGCTTTATAATATTGTATTGTGGAAATTTTATTGTTCAGTCAGATGTTTTTTGTATTTAGAAAGAAACATTCTAGGAGATATCAAATTTATCACTACATGGTGTGGATCACCCATCTTATGCAATATTCACCAGGGGGAGATAAAATTCTGTCTATTCTTGCTACGAGAGGTTTTTAAATAGTTCCATCCTCTTAATTCAATGTATAGTCAATTGCAGGGATGACTGGAGAGCAATCCCAGGCAGAGAAGGCCAACTCAAGGCAGTTAACCCAGATGGGGCTAACCACCTGGGTATCAGTCATTTTTGTGTTTTAGTTTCAATTGGTCTTTTGGTTGTTCATCTATATGAGATTGGTGAAAAAAGTAAAACTGATAGCCCTTGGCTATATGATGATATAAAAGAGCTGAGGCCTTTCCTCTCATGTTATCTATCTGTCTGTTTTTTCTCCTAATACTATCAAGCTCTCTTTCACCCCTATACTAACTACTCTAGGCCTATGATGAGCAACCCTTTACTTTTTCACCTCAGTAAAGGTTGGAACCAGTCTGGATAGTGACCCTTCCCATAATGCATAGTATTATACATGCCCATAAGGATATGTGCTTTGCATTATGGGATACTAAGGCAAATGATGTGAAGTCATTAGCTTCTGTATACGAGTTGCTCTGTCCTGATTATATTTCAGGTGTAAACTTTGTTTGCTTACGCTTGGATAAAGGATTAAACCAAGTATATAATTTCTTGGTATCTTTAATTTGCAGAGAAACTTAATATTGTTAGAGTTGTGGGGACAGACTTCTGATTTTAATGATTACCTCTCCACTTTCTTAAAGCAACTTTTTATTAATTTTTTGAAAAAGATATGGAGAAGATATGGATTCTGTGGCAAATACGAGTTATACATAAATACAGAATACATGAAACCTCAGAATTCTGTTCTGGCATGACATAGTATTGGCACTAAACTTAGTATCCGGTGGGATGAAGCTCGTCTTCTCCATAGAATCAGTTTTAAATATGAACACCTTTTTTAAGACAGTTGCAAAGTCCTTTTAAATTGCCCAAATCCGAATCGGAATGATTGACCCCCCCCCCACCAAAAGTTTAGGAGATTCTCATTTTATGTAACCATCAAAAATAGTTTTTAATAATATTATTTATTAATATATTAATTTCTGGCTTGCAACAACAGTTTTTAATTGGTAAATTGACTGTTGTATGTACCTTGTATTCTCATTTCTTTGATTTGCTTGTTTTTGTGCCCTGATGTACTGTTATTTTCAGTACGAAATATCTGTACTTCCATTTCATTAAAGTTAATTACTGTGGTTATCGTATAATTTGTTGTTTATTTTCAGGTGTAGAAAATACATGGTCTCTTAGCTTCATAATGCTGGTATGCAGTTCAAAGTCAATATTGCTAGAGGTCTGATCTGGCATGAGCACAGCACATGCCAGATCAGAACTCATTTGACCATATATCAAGTGGCACATTTTTACAAACTTTTGAATACATATAAACCATTCATAGAAAACAGGAACTAATTTATTAGTCATATAAATAAATTACTGCAACTAGTTTCACCACCTAAAAGAGAACTGGTGGCTTCTTCAGAGCTAGATGCATCCAAACAAATATAAATACAAAGATCACAAAGTCAATTAAACACCAAAAATCCATTTACAATACAAATAGATGAGTTCGTGCTAGACAGTAACCGTAAAATGCATGGCATTCATTAACTATCTGCAGTTAGTACTAGAAGGTGATTGTTGGAAAAATTGAAATATGTAATGTTGAAAAATTTAATGGGGGATTTCCATATATCACTTAGTGTCAGTCCTTGGTTTTTACTTAGTGATCCTTGCGAATGGATGACTGTAGCAGATTCCTTCAGAAGTTTAGAATAATAAGTTCTCTTCTAAATAAGGCATGGTTGAAAGGTTCCATCCAATCAATGGTTAGAATTAGAAGTATGGCTGGCCAAACCAGGTCTTTCTTTTCGTTTATGATCAGCATCTGCAACATGTTCCTTTTTTCTTACCTCAAATTCTTGCCTTGTCTGTGTAATGTAGGCCAAACCACATACTAGCATGGAATTTTATACCTCTGGGAATTTGTAGAAAAGTGGGCTATCTTTAGGAGACCTGAGGAGGATATGAACATTGTTTCATCATGCTGTTTCTTTTCCTCCAGTCTTTTGCAAATATCACTTTTTATTTGCTTTGTTTATGAACACATTCCTCTTTGCTACATAGCCATTATATCCCTAGCCTACAGATAGTCTGAAGAGAAATCTTGCTGTATTCAATGAATGCATTTGTTTATTATATTTGTTTTTTATTTTATTTTATTAAATGTTATTTTTTTTTATTATGAGAATTTTTATTTAATTATTCCCCATTTATGCTGAGTGTTAAGAAAAATGGATTAATTTCTGTATGGTGATGTAATTTTTTGTTACTGAGCAAATAACAGAATAATAATGTAATTCTGTTCTCAGTTTCAGAAAAGACACATTCATACAAATACACCTGAGAGGGACAGAGGAGACTGTTTGTCCTTGGTGGAAGGTAACAAGAAAACTAGTTGTTGATAGGAAAAAATGTGAGCATTAAATTATGTCTCTTAAGAATCTTTGAAATTGGTTGAGAGATTCTGACAACACAAGAAATTGGGAAATCCATACAGTCTCATGGTTCATAGGAATGGGCTTTTTGGATCACATCTTGCAATATATTCTGCTGTACTATGCTAGCACATGGCTTGTATCTTTTGAAATCCATTGTCGATATTCTGCCTTGTTGAATTGTGTGTGCACTGATGATGAGCTGTTATTTTTAGATTGAAATATTTGATTTGATAACAGTCTTTAAATCTTTTGTGTTTCTGTGTTTCAGTTTTGTTTTACTATGTTACAAATGCCATTGAAATGTGCTGTGCATTATGTTGAGAGTCAGTATACTGCATTCCACTTTACGATTGCAGCAAATCACTTCCCCAACAGGAAACGACCAGTTTTGCCAACAGAAAATAGTCCCATCTTAGGATGCAATTAAAATATTGTTTGGACATAAAATTATGGGCATGTTTAGTCTTTTTTAATTAAGCAGAACATTTAAAAAATTAGTACTGCTTTTTAAAAAAAAACACGAAATTTAATAAATGCGTTGGCTGATTATTTTGACCAATCACATCGCTTCATGGTCATGCCATGATTTCAAAATCAGAACAAACAACATGTCAGATGATACAGGTGTTTCAATTGCAACTCCAGATTTTTTTTATTCAAAATTATCATGGGAAAACATTGATGAATCAGTCAAGCAAATTTTGATGAACATTTACACATAGCTGCAATAGCAACTATGTGTAACCAAGGAAGAGAGTGTAGCAATGGTGAATGAGCTGACCAGTGTTTCGTAGGGAACCCTCTTCGGTGTGAAAGCTGATAAAAAGAGGTCACACGTGCTGAAGACAATACCCAAAAAGCAGGCATGAGAGGGACTTGAACTTGGCCAAGGCCAAGTTCAAGTGTGAAGCACTTGACACCAAGATTTGATTGCTTTGTTTGGTGTGCCATTCGCCGAAAGATTCATGTATTTTTCTTCAGGAATGAGCAGCTCGCACTGAACAAGCTGATTGTTGAAGTCAGCAATGATCCTGATCTGCAACAAATATCAAAAACGACACTTTACCTGATGATGGAGCATCTTGGCGTCAGGTACATAAAGCAGCAACATGCTTCGGTCTTCATAGAATGAGAGGTTGTAATTGCTGGGCAACATCAATACCGTCGAGCATGGAGGAATATGCACTTTCCTTGCATTGAGTGGGCTGCAATCTTAAAATGGAACAGAGCATACCTGGACTAATTTGGCAAATATTGAAGTCTAATCAGTGAACACCTTTAGAGATGCTGAGTGTATCTTGGTAGAAGTCATTTTTTCTTATATACCAGTGGTGTTCAACCTTTTTTACTACGTGAGCTACTTTTCTATAAAAAGTTATTTGGCGATCTACTCTCTTATATAGATCACGTTCCCTCAACCTGATGTATGATTATACACAACTAAAAACTTTATTTGTGTATTTAAAAATTTATTTATCGCTTTTAATTATTTTTAATACAACAAAAAAAACCCAATATATTGGAATAAAATATTTATTTCTCTATTTTGGAAAACCAAAATTAGAAAAAACAACAGATTGATTACAAACTCACAAGTTACAGGAAATGCTGGTTGAATTAAAAAAAAAAAAAAAAAAAGTCAATGTGAAATTTGGCATTGTTTGGACCTCGCAATATTTTCATAGTCAAGTTGATATGAAGAAGTGGCCAATCGCAGACAATGATTCAAATGATCATTTGTAATTTGGTTTCGTAATTGATTTTTTATGACGGTCATATTTGAAAAAGCAGATTCTGACAAGTATGTCGATCCGAAACACGACAGAATTTTTCGCACAATATCAGTTAATATTGGAAATTTTTCATGTGCACACTTCCAAATGACTTCATTGTTTATTGATTTTAAATGTAAACTATTCTGAATGTTTATTATCTCAAATTCTACTTCAGCTTGGTTTATATCAAACAGCCCACCAATTTTATTTGAAATTTCTGTGACGTTCAAGTTTTCTTGAAATGGATTATTGATAAAAGATACAATCATTTCAGTTTTATTAAAATCTTTAAATCTTGAATTTATTTCTTCCTCAACTAATTCTATTTCACGAATAAATTCTTTTAAATCATAGCGAAGCATTTCTTGATTTTGTTCAAAAAATTTTAATAAATATGGGAGATGTCTAAATTCGCGGTCATTTATATTTTTCTTTAATAAAAGTAAGTATTGTTGGAAAGTTTTTATTGAACTTAACATGTTCAATAAAACGTAATATTGAACTTAACATGTCAATTAAATTTTTATCTCTACCTTGTAACTCTAAATTTAAATTGCTTAATTTCGTACAGAAATCTACTAAAAATGATAAGCGTAACAACCATCTTTTATCACTCTTTTGGATAAATATCTACTTTTTCATCAAGAAAATTTTTTATATCGTTAATTAATACAAGAAATCTTTCTAAAAATTGACTTCTGCTGAGTCAGCGAACATTATTGTACAACAGAAGTTCCCTCTCATCATCTACCTGTAATTTAAATAATCGGCGTTGCAGGGCTTTTCCTTGAACAGAATTTACAATTTTAAATGTAAATCCAAAACATCATTTATGTTTAATCTTTTACTACACAGTACTTGTTGGTGAATAATACAGTGGTACATTAAAAAATCTGGATATTTGTCATAGTTTTTACATAATAAAATGAAGCCTGATTTATTACAGGAGCACCATCAGTAGTAACAGACACAAGTTTAAAAAGCGGAAGTTTGTGTTGTTTCACAAATTCATCAAATGCCGAAAAAATGTCTTCTCCCCTAGTCCTTCCCAATAATGGTATAATTTTCAAAGTTCTTCTTTACTTAAATAATCTTGAAATACCATGCGAATAAATTCCATTAACCGAGCAATATCAGTGAAGTCATTTGATTCATCAAATTGTAACGAAAACTCAACACACTGGTGAATGTCTGACATTAACCTGGCCTGGAAACTTTTCTCTGGCAATTGGAACTCTTCCTTTCGGCAATTTGAAACCTTGTCTGCAACCTAGAAGTAGTCTTTCTAGCGATGTCTCGAACTGAGAAGCTCCTTTCTGGAAGCTGGAAACTCCTCTCTCAAACAACATGGATCCGAGCAGTCTCTCTGACGGCGACTCTGGACCGGGCAGCCTCCTCTCTGACAGCAATTCTGGAACCGGGACCCCTTCTGCTTGCTTGAGTCCTTTTTTATTAGGCCTCCTCTGAGACCTCGCATGAAGTTTGGCAACCCCTAAAGAATCGGTATGAGTCTTTCATCTTAAGTTTCAAGTTCGGCATGCCTTTTGTTCTCCTCCACTTTCTTTTGATTGTAAGTTGCCGGCCATCGGAAAGTCGTTTGAATTCTTCTGACTGACTTCGGAGATGTTTACACTTAGAGCCTGCAAGCCTTTCTCATACGTACAAGTTTCAATAACAATCTTTCTAATGCCGCCATGTACAGCTTCGGCGACAAAAACATTGCCTTTGTGTTTAACACTCTAAGATATTCTTATTAATGCAGTATATACAGTTAGCTTCAAAAGAGTTATTTACAAAAACATCTAATACAAACTATACCGAGACAAACAAAGTTTATTTTTTTACAATATTCACATGGGACTTAGCCTAAGTAAAAAATTAATGTAATGTGCTTTGGAATATTTAATATTTAAGCTACAGTTGAGTTTTTACACTTTGCTTATAATCGTATTCACTTGGCTCGCTGTTTGACTTCCACTGATCCAAATTAATTAATTTACCCGGACTTATAAGAAAATTACTGATTTGACAATTTTAACGAAAAATAAATAAACAATAGCAATACACTTAAAGCGAATTAAAAATAATACAAAATAATGATAAATAAAATATGTTTTCAGTTTTAATTAAATTTGTAAGTAAGGAGGAATACACAAGAGATCGACCAAAAATCGCTCCGCGATCGACGGGTTGAACACCGCTGCTATATACCAAGAGCAGAATGGTTATCACCGTATTATTATAATACTCTGGCAAGATTTTTGGTTGGTTTGAAAGTATATTATACTTCATAAGAAATTATATTCTCGTTATCTTTCTTATTTTTATCCAAATGTATAAAGAGAGGTTTGCATGTGAAATATTTTTGTTGCGAAGTAACCAGATACGGATGACAATGATTAGTTGTTCCTACAAATTATTAAAGCTCTATAATGTTCTTCTGAGAACTTCACAGTAGACCTTATCATCATCCATTTATACTTTCGCATAGGCCCACCAGTGTTATGTAGGCTTTCAAAACCTTATCCAACAGAATAGGATTATCAGCACTTATTCCTGTTGTGCTGCATCTGTTAATTATTACAACAACCACTATGGAGCCAGCAGTGCCTTGGGTGGTCTCATTCAGTGAGCAGTAACATATATTGAACCTTAAACTCCCCCCCCCCTCCCTGCTGCATTCACAACACAGTGTAACAGTGCAGTCCACTCTGTAAAAAGATATATTCCTTAATGCTCTTCACCACACCTTTATTCAACTTCCAAGAATGGCCTGTCATTCTTTTCCCTCTCACCTTCCACTCTCTTTTTATAATCCACTCTATTAAACTAGTGAAATACCCTTTCTAGTATAAACATATGTCACATCACTTCTTTTCTGCCTATTCACTTCTACAAAATCTACAATTTTCATTTCATTCAACTGATAATGTCTTATTCACTCATCTCTGGACCTCTCTCTCCCTCCAGTATTTTGACATCAGAATGGAAATCCAATGACCATACATACTGTCTGACCAATGCCTGTATTGGTGTGCTCCTTATTATAACAGCAGTACATTGTGTTTGCAAAACTTGCAGTGCACCTTCTAATTTTTAGACCATTGTCAGCCATCACTCACAGATCTTGAATCTCATCAACTTCCTGAAGCACACTTCCACAAATAGAGTACACAGCTTTATAACTCAGCCTTATATCTTTAATGTTAATAAGCACAACATGTTTCACTTATTAACATTAAAACTGCAACCCCCCCCCCCCTCATTTGTCCATGTTAAAAATCTATTGAAATTTTTCTGAAAGAAATTAACATCTGTATCAACCTGTTTTTTACAGTTCACTCTACTGGTCACTTTCCTTTTTTGAGACACTACTCCATCATACACAACTTGTTGATATTATTCAGAGAGCCACTCTTCAGTCCATCTAACCAGTCTGTTATCCATCCTCACTTTCCTTGTCTTGCACACTAGTTTGTTATATGGTAATTTATTATATGCCTTTGCAAAATCCTGGAATATTGCTATATACATCGCCTTTATCCAACACATTTGTCACCTCATCATGAAATGCCGGTAAGTCACTAAGACCTACCCTTCAGAATATGTGCTGACCATCATAAAGAATCACATGCTCATCAACCTAATTCTGTACTCTGTTCCTAACCGACCTTTCATGTACCTTAATTGCAGCTTCAGATGTACGTACTGGTCTGTAATTGAAAACTCTGTCCTAGAACCATACTTGTGCAGTGGCACTGTTTTGTCTTCTTTCTACTTAGGAACTATTCCTATTGCAAGGCTTATTAAGCAACTAGGTTAAAGGTATAGGTAACTAAATTGCACATTCCTTAAATTTGTATCTGTTCTCTGGCTGGTTGGTGTGTCTTACAGAAGGAAAACTCTGCCACCTCTGTATGAGACCACCTGACTTTTCCTCAGGAGAAAAGTCCTTTTAAAGGTTCTTTGCATTCTAAATTATTGAAACAGATGCCTTTCCAACCAAAAGATATCATCAATGTGGAAGTTCCATATCAACTTGCAGAATAAAATTTTTTGGGCTTTTACCGTATTCAAGAGTAGTAACAAGAATCAAGCAATACAGTTATTTGCCATTGCCATAATAAAAACAGTTGTATACAAGCAGGATTGTACTTGATGTATGTGTACACCTAACATGACTCTATGCTAATTAAGTTTTTAAATGGGTATTTCAAATATACTGAAAATATATCAAATAAAATTTGGCAATTTTTAAATTCATGATAAGTAGATCACTAAATTTTGTTTCCAAAGTATTGAGTAAATCAGTCTTTACTAAAGCAAAATTAGCATGTAGTAATATTTTTGTTTTGTAAGCACTACATTTCAAATATCCCAAGAAATTTACCTGTTGTCATCATATTCATCAGCAGCTCCTGCTATGTATCCTCAAGGGGGCAGAGTAAAGTATGTTATGATAATACTAGATAATTAATTTTAACATTATTACTAGTTTTGTATTCAATTTTCTTCTAACTTAATCTGCTCTTTGTTCTTATACTGTATTTTAGTGCTTTAAAGCACTATATGGATTGCACTATATAGTCTTTTTTCATAGTGTACAAGGCTGGATCTTTTGAAGGAGAATAAGACACCATTCCCAGAGGTTTTATATAGGAGGGTGTGAGCAGGAAAGTAAGGAGCATATTTTTTTTGCTTGGAGAGTGATGGATGAGTGGAATGCATCTGAGAGTTTATAGTGAGTGTGGATATGGAAACAGTGAAAGAGTTCAAGGCACAGCTTGATGAACTTAATTGGATAGTGAGTACTTTCTGCACTGAATCTTTAACTCCATGGCAGTCTGATGATGAAGATGATATCTTTCCTGTCTGTAAAAATAGTGGGATTCTGTACTCTTAAAACTTATTGAATTTAGTTCAATAATCTTTTTATTCAGTGCAAGATTTTAAAATTGCATTTGTTTATTTCAGGATGGCCCAAATTTCATTTTCAAGTTTGGCATCAGGATCAGTTTGGCCGCACAGAAATTTGGGGATGTGGATTTTGTCATGTACCTACTTCACCTGGTTTCCATAAGTTTAGCTGCCTTATCTGGCGGCCTGTTGGTACTCTACAAGAGCAGTTTTCACAGCATTTTCTTGGTGGTGGCATGCATCTGAGAAACTCAGATGTGATATACTCTGGTTTTGACAGGTATAAGTTACAGACTACTGCTATGGGAAAAATTCATATAGAAATTAATATCATAATGAGGAATTTTCAAAGGTATGGAGTAGTAGTATGAGTAAAATTTTCATGAGTACTTTTTTCAAACATTAGTAATCAAAGTTCGAACTCATTCAGATTGATCAATATGAGAAGCTTATCTTGTGTAACATATTTATTTATCTTTCATCTGTTGATGCACTGCTCTTTGCAAGATGCTGATTTAGGAAGAAAAAATATATTTAAAGAAGAGCTATCTAATTTTACTAATGTTTTTGCAAGTGATACAACTAGCACAATGAATGAAATGAAAGGAGCAGAACTTAATGCTTCATATCTTCCAGAAATTGAGCCAGTTTTGACAGAAATAATACTACTGGAATTGGAAGAAAATATAACAGAATTATTGCAAAACAGTACTGATGAAAATGATGTTTTAAATATAACACACATGCCCACTTTGTTACCAGGAAGTAATGGAACTTTACTACCTGATGATGGCAGTATTAGTCCTACCGATGTATTAGATTTCATTTGCCTTTGTAATTGGTATTCTGAAATTTGTGATGTAAACTGTTGTTGTGATAATGATTGTACAGAAACCGACAGACTTGCTTTTTCAGAATGCATTCAAACAACTGTTCAGCTTTATAGTCCATACTGCTTTCAGAAAAATATCATTTATAAAAATAATACAAACTACGAAATGGTTGTAACAGATGGTTTATTTTGTATTGTTCATGATAATTTCAAAGAAAGGCTACATTTCCATGAGAAGGAAATAATTAAGACTTCAGAAGAATTTACAAAGCTAGATTCAGAGAACCAGTACCTCTGGAACAAAGAGAATGAAACAATTCACCTGCCATTAAAAACATGGTTGCATGCCGGAGATCCTATCTACATAATCAACAGTAGTGATAAGAAGCATATAAGCCACTGGGGTAAGTAATACAGTACTAAATTGCTTTTTATTCTGTCAAAAAAAATTTTTTGGTATATCTGTTAATTTCAGATGGATGGTATAACAAATCAAAATGACGCCAATAAATTATGTCATCTGTTATTTTTAATTTTGTAACTCTGATTTCTTCAATGAATAATTTATGCATGTTTTTCCCCTAGAATGCCGATAGGCATTAAAATTACAGCATGCCACATCATATGACTTAGGTTTTTGGCACTTCTGGTTGAGTCTGTTAATTAAAATGCCTAGAATCAAGTTATTATGTAGAACAGTTATTTTCTAGTGCCTGTGAAGGCACTAGAAAATAACTGTTTTTATTAAAACATTATGGCCACCATATTTACAATTGATTGCTATTACAATAAGTTTCTCATTTTATCTTTTAGTGGTTATTACCACTTGAGACATTTTTGAAATTTGGTATATATATATATATATATATATTATAATTATATACTATATATGTTATAGTAACTCAGCCATTTGAAGGATACACATCCTGATTGCTTTGCTTCTGTGGCTTGGCATTTCAAACAGTCAAAACAGAAAATTTATACTAGTTGTAAAAGCTTGGTGGGAGGTGGAGAGAGTATCAAATGAGCAGTCATAAAGCATCAGCCTACTGTACTGTATTGTATTATATTTGTTTGTTGTTTTTCTTCTTAAAAACTACAGTTTTTCATTCCACAAAACATACATACCAAGAGAGAATATTAGCTTATATTGTTCCATTCAGCTCTTACCTCAGGCACTTTTATTATGATGCACAAATCATAAATTCATTACCAGAGAAAAACTGTTTCTTTGCATTCTTCATTGTGAACACTGTTGCACCCCTTCTTTAAACAAACAACACCATTGCCTAACTTTACTGTCACTCATTATGTTAGGCTTTTCTACCAACAAAATCCGTATCACACCACAAACCTCGCAACTGGCAGGATTTTTTATCACTGCATTCATTATAAAATATTCGTAGAAGACAACAAATGATAAAGGAATGAAAGTAAAATGGTAAATAGCTTGCTAATGAATCACCCTATGCTGCCATGCAAGAGCAACCCTTCTCCCATATCTTATTTGACAGTAAATTGTGAACGGACTTACCTTCTGGATGCACCTCATAGCTAGTTTTATATCCTGCATCTTCCATTTTTTTTTTTTTTAAACTTGCAATTCCAGTTGCAAGTCCCAAAATTCCAGTTGCATTTTACTTTCGTTCCATTATCGTTTATTGTCTTCTATGAATAATTTATAATGAGTGCAGTGATAAAAATCTTGCCAGCTCTGATGTTCATGGTGTGATATGGATTTTGTTGGCGGAAAACAATAGTGCTGCAGAAATTCCACAACGGCTATGTAAGGTCACCCATCAGTCTCCTCAGTGGGTGAACATGTGCACTTCAGTTATATGGTGTCAATGGGGCATTATATCAAGCATTGCTTGATATAATGCCCCATTGACACCATATAACTGCAGTGTATCGAATAGCTTCTCTCTTGGCACCTTGTCATATGCCTTTTCCAAATCGACAAAACTTAAATACAGATCTTTGTTATATTCCCATGCTTTCTCTGCTATTTGTCGTAAAGTGAAGATCTGATCCTGACAGCCTCTATTTGGCCTGAATCCAGCTTGTTCTTCACCAAGCTTTTCTTCCACAATTCTTCTCAACCGTTTCTCAGTATATTGTATAGATCTTGCCAGGAACGCTCAGTAGGGAAATACCTCTGTAATTCTCACATTCAGTTTTATTTCCCTTTTTATATATGGGTACTATGAGAGCTCTACTCCAATCATCGGGAATTCGTCCCTCTGTCCAGGCTTTCTGAACTATGCAGTGCAGCCACTGTAAGACTCTTTTACCACCATACTTCAGCATTTCTGGTCGAATATCATCTACTCCTGCTGCCTTTCCACATTTCAAGCCTTTGATGGCTTTTTCTACTTCACGTATGGATATGTATTCCTGACTGCATGCGTGGTCAGTGTTTTTTTACCACTGTGCTGTCATCACTGCTTGTTTCATTTAGCAGTTTTTCAAAGTAATTACTCCATACTTCAAGGATATCTTATTCTTCCGTTTTCATGTTACCTTTATCATCTCTAATTCCTCTTACAGCACTCTTTCCTCCATTCTTAAGCTTCTTCAACACCCTCCAGAATATTTTGCCACCTTCTTGATATTTATTTTCTATATTCTTGCCAAAGTCCTCCCATGACTTTTGTTTAGCTAGTTTTACACAGTGTTTAGCATTCTTGCATTTCTGAACTATGCAGTGCAGCCACTGTAAGACTCTTTTACCACCATACTTCAGCATTTCTGGTCGAATATCATCTACTCCTGCTGCCTTTCCACATTTCAAGCCTTTGATGGCTTTTTCTACTTCACGTATGGATATGTATTCCTGACTGCATGCGTGGTCAGTGTTTTTTTACCACTGTGCTGTCATCACTGCTTGTTTCATTTAGCAGTTTTTCAAAGTAATTACTCCATACTTCAAGGATATCTTATTCTTCCGTTTTCATGTTACCTTTATCATCTCTAATTCCTCTTACAGCACTCTTTCCTCCATTCTTAAGCTTCTTCAACACCCTCCAGAATATTTTGCCACCTTCTTGATATTTATTTTCTATATTCTTGCCAAAGTCCTCCCATGACTTTTGTTTAGCTAGTTTTACACAGTGTTTAGCATTCTTGCATTTGTCTCTATATTCTCTAAGAGCACAAGCTGACTTATTTGACAGGAACTTTTGATATGCTTTTTTTTTTCCTTCACTGCCTCTTTAAGTTCCTGTGTCCACCAGGGAGTTCTGATTTTTTTATCCTTACAGACAACCTCATCACATGCTTCTCTGGCAGAATCAATCAATGTTTTCTTCAGAGTTTGCCACTGAATCTCCAAGGTTTGATTCCTGTTCTCAAACTTTCATTTTCTTTTCAATACTCTTTCTGTATTTTAGTCTACAGTTCACATCTGAGAGCTGCTCAACTTTTATTCGCTTTAAAACTTTCTTACATGTTATTTTTTTCAATATGAAATTCAATTTTATCCTGCTCAAGACTAAATAGTGATCACTTCCAATTTCAAATCCTCTGTACACTCTGGTGTCCTGCACCAGGGAGAAAACATCACTATCAACAATAATATAGTCAATGAGACTTTTCTTATTCCTAGCCTCTTCTCTCCATGTAAATTTGTGCACATTTTTATCTTGGAACATGGTGTTAGTAATAACTAGTCCATGTCCTGAGCAGAAATCCAACAGATATTTGCCATTATTATTAGCTTTGCTCTTTTCTCCAAATTTTCCCAAAATATTTTTGTATGTCTCACAATCATTTCCTACTCTGCTATTTAGATCCCCAACTTTTCCTTTTTCATTGTGTCAGTTGCTTTTACTAAAGCCTCAAAAAATTCCTGCACTTCTATCTTAGTAGAACCTTCTGTGGGACCATAGGCATAAATAAGTCTCATTGTCCAGTTCCCCATTCTCATATTTGCTCTACTTGAGACTGGCTGCCATTCAAGAAGATTAGCCTCGTATTTTGTGTTGAATACTATGGCTACTCCTTCTTTTCCTTGATTGTCATTGCCTGAATATAACATTTTGTATTTATTGCTCAGAAAGATCTAACCAGTTTGGTCTTTTTTGTTTCAATCACCCCTATTATGTCGATCTGGTACTTATCTAATTCCTCAGCTAGCTCCATTTCTTTGCCATTCAGGCTTCTTACGTTGATAGTACCGATCTTTAACTCTGGTGATGTTGAGTTGGGGTTTGTTTTCAGATTTGTTCCAGTAGCTGACTTTTCGCTGTTTGCCCTGGTTCCCTGGCGAAAATAACGGGGGCCTTGTTTAACTGGGCGACGCCCCAGCCGGCATGAAATTTTATCATGTTGTACCATTATTTTTTATTTTGGCTTAACCAATAAGAATACAATTTGGTTGGCTAAATCCCAAATTGCCAGCCCATCCTCGTCCATTCAGTATCCAAGTAGATACCCAACAGGGCGCACCACGAGAAGGTGAGGATTGGACATTAGGTCAGAAGCCCTGGTCGGTTCTCTGCATTCCTTTAAAGGCTATGTGGAGGTCTCCTCTCAGTTATACAGCTTTGACCCTTAAGCACCCCGTTATGAAAACAAAACTAATAAAATACTAACATAGAGAAACAATTGTAAAAAAGATTCATAATTATAAATTATGACTATTTTTACAGCCTGTAAACCTTACATAGTCATTGTTGAATTTATGCAGTGCAGTACTATTGTTTTCTGCCAACAAAATCCATATCACACCACGATCATCACAGCTGGCAGCGATTTTTATCGCTGCACTCATTAAAAATTATTCATAGAAGACAAATGATAATGGAACGAAAGTAAAATGGTCAACAACTAGCTAATGAGTCACTCTGTGCTGTCACACATGCGTGACCCCTCACCCATATCTTATTTGGCAGCAAGTTTTGAATGGACCTTACTTTCTGGATACACCTTATATCTGAGATGCATGGAAAGGTTTGGGTGTTCACGGTACCTGTTATTTAAATGGGTGGGCAGAAGTTGCAACCTCGGCAAGGGACCAAAAGGAGTGACTCCATTTGTGCCCAAGGCAAGTTTGCGGCATTTGGCCCTTTCAGTCTAACTTGGTGATGATTCTTTTACAATGGGTGCGAGCTTCAGAATGGGCAGCTGGAATTTTGGTTTTGACTTATTCATGGTAAGCAGAGGTTTTTTTTCTTTTACAGCACTGGCACACTTTTTTGAGAACCAAGGATTGGATGGTGGCAGAGAATTTGGAGTTGAATAAGAGATGAAAGCCTTCATTCCTATCAGGATGATTTCTGTTATTCGGTCTGAGCAGGTGTTTGGATCAGAAGAACTGAGGCAGTAGTTGGATCATGGGAAGGAGGAATAGAAGTTGCGGAGGTACTCCGAGCTTTAGAGAGAGATAGCTGAAGAGGTCACAGTGGTTGACGGAGTTTAGAGAGCAATTGAAAAGGGAAGGTTGATTTGGTAGGAAAATTTTGAGCCAAAGCAGATCAAACAGTGAGGATTCAAGGATGTGCAGTCTTTGCCATTGTATATAAGTTCTGATGAATGCACAAGTGCTGTTCTTATGGCAGAAAGAGCTGTGCAATGTGTAGTTTGGGCAGTTCAGGGGTGGACGGTGGCTGTTTGAGGTTGTCATTTGGGGTTCTGATAGGAATAGTATACATCTGGTTTAGATGACTGTAGGTGGTGGTGCACGTCATTTATATTGCTGTTTAGACCACGGATGCTGGTCAAGTGGATGTGGAATTTTTTTTTTGGAAAGAATTAATATTGGTGGGTTGTTTGATTAGATTTTTGATGTTTATTGTGGGTGGGTTTTTTTTTTTTTAAAAAAACTATTTTGTGGGAGAATTTTTGAGATCTGCAGCAAGATTGCATTTCTTTGAGTTGTATTTCATTATATTTTGTGAGGAAGACATAAAGAATGTGGAGCATGCAGTGAGAGGTGGCAGATTCGCAAACATACCACCCACACAGAGGGATTGTGGTTTCCTATCCATATGTAGCCTCGACAGTTCTCCCTGCAGCCACAGTATTTGGTCTCCCTCCAGTCATGAAATGTGAAAATACGTGGCTGCAGGATTTGACACTGGCTGATCGGGAGGCCTCCAGATATGTTACTAATTAGTTTGGTCTCATGTATCATCCAGTAGCTGGCCTGCGTAACTGTTTTACTGCTCTACCCTCAAATGGGGAAGGGTCCTCGTCCCCTACAGTGTGATTGGTATGTCATTGAAGGTGTCACTCTCAATGACATACCAATGTTTGATCTAGCAACCCAACATGGCTGCAGTCACTTGTGGTCTCTAATAAGCAAGGTGGTGGTATTTCACTGATTGATGAAAGACGTCTACCACCTAGAGGTCTAGTTGGCATTTCCTCCAACTAGGGCAGCATTTTTGGCAGCATTGCTCATTGGGCATATATAAAGGCTGATGACTTTCACATCAGTTGCCTTAATATCCCATAATACAAAACATACTTCCTTTTAGACATGCATGTTGCTATGCATTATGGTAAAGATCACTGCGAAGACTCATTTTGACTTTTATTAAGGTCTCATCGGTAAGAGCTAGACCTAGAAAGACTTAACTTCTGCATTGATTAAACATTAGTACCATCTCATAATGTTTTGCATTATGGGACAGTAAGGCAATAAAGTCAACAGCCTCTGTTTACAAGTAGACCATTTGTATACAGAGGCTGTTGACTTTATTTGCCTTAGTGTCCTGTGTTAATGTTTGTATCTTCTGTATCTAAGATACAAAAGATACAAACTTGCAAACTTTGTTTGCTTTTGCTTTGATATAGAATTAAAACAAGAATATAATTTCATTTCTTGTGAAGTTTTAGTATTGATTTTTCTCTGTCATGTCTTGAATCAGAGCAAAAGCAATATTTCTACCACGACTTTGATGTCGTTTATTCAAAGAGAACAAAATTCTGTTCAAAAATCAAAGGCAAAAGCTGTAATGAAGAGATCAGTTTGAAGGGAAGCTATTATTTTTCATGTTATGTGAAGTCAGTTAAATTTGTCATGGTTTGGTGTGTCATGGGTTCATGTTCTAAGCTTCTAAGAGTTCCTCATATGTTTATTTGAAAGAAGGGAGTATAGGGTTAAAAACGAAGAGAATTTATTCTGCAACTTTAAGAACTTCAAGGTTTACTCTGCTTGCTAGTAATTGATATATATCATGTTAGTAATGATGAACAGAAATAAAAGCGGAAAAACTCCTTTTATTCTTTTATTACCCAGATGGAGTGACATTAACTAACTTGTTTTTTCAAAGACAGGTGAGTAGCCAGCATCCATCCTTCAGGCATCCACTGATATTGAGCTGAAGTTATCAGTGAACCATGCTTCTCTAGAGAGAAAGAGAGAGAGTATGGCAGACAACTGCTACCACCTTAAATCCTAATCATCCACCCAGTTCTCATCTGTCCATCATATGGGTTGAGTCTCCTAATTAGAGGCTATAGGCAATTTAATGCTGCTGGCTTGCCATTCCTCTGCTTCTCTCCAAGAGTAAGTATAGATAGGTGTGTTTGTGGGACCAGTTTGCCTGTTTTGAAGGACGAAAACCTGAGTTTCCAGGTGGAGGAACCCTCCACCTCTGTATGAAACAAGCTGGCTCACCTTTATTGAAAAATCATGGTTAAGGTTCCTTGCATTATAGATAGGAGTTGAACTCAGCTGTTTCTAACCAAAGGGCTTTGTTGTTGTTAATGTTAAACTTTAACACTAACCAGAATTAAATTCTATGCTCCTTCTATACCATTGTGTTTCAGAAACCTTCAGTTATACTGCACTTTGGCCAAACATATATGGAATTCTTTTTAAATTCATTATAATAAGGTAATATGGATGGTTGCAGGGCTGGATTAACCATTAAGCAAAAAAAGCATATGCTTAGGGCATCATGGAAAGGGGGACACCACAGAACTTCTGCTTTAGTTAGATGACGAATTTAATTTAAATTAACTTTTAATTAGTTTTTCATTGTTTTTATCTTTTCTTACTGTTACCTACTTTGTTTCAATAAATAATGACGTGTGGAAGGCCTAATAAAACTCTAACCACGTGCATGACTGTTCGTTTACACCGTATTATCACTCACGACACTTTCTGGCACTACCATCAAACGAGGTAATTTTTTATAATTAACATGACCATTTTATTTTTTATTTTCCTCTGTTTTAGGTCTTGTTTTAATAAATTATGTCTTATAAACTTCTCTAGAAGCAGATATAAAACAAATGACGTGGTTGTCTCAGAAACGCGCCTCTGGTAAAAGGCCTAGCTGTTGCAGAAGTGCAACTCCGGTAAAATAAGAGTTAATTAAAGCACGAAAGCACAAGATTCAGCTGTAAGCCGAAAATTAAATTGTTCGTATGATTTTGCCTGTGATATGTGTAACTGTGTTGATTGCCACCTAATATTCAACAAAATAATCTTTTTATTTCTGTATTTAACAGATCCCAAGAACCAAGATGAAACGTGTTCAGTTAAGTGGTGCACAAAAGCGAAAACTGTCAAAAAAGAAACAGGAGGAGATTTTGGAATTAGATTCCAAGACTGCAAAGCTGACTAATTTCTTCACACAAGTTTCACAACGTTATATACCAATTCCTGATCAGAGCCAATCTCCGTCATCAGAAGTGGACACAAATACCACTTTGATCACTTCAAAATCAAAATATGATGATGTTGGAATCATCAAGGTGTCACAAGCATGTTCATCTAGCACATGTCTCACTACTGACCTCACTTTGTCTGTAAATTCTCTTGATATCTCTACTGCAAATGTTGATGCAAGTTGCTTTATAAAACATTCTGAGGTTGAAATAATTGCTGAAAATGAAAGTTTAGTGGGCCATGGTGATGGTGGTGAAATGATTCAGTCTGCAAAAGATGAAGTAAATATAGCAAAAGATCCAGGGTTGTTGCTTGATTTCTCTGCTAATGACGTAATTGTGACTGTCAACACCACAACGGGCCATTTGACAAGTCTTACCGACATTTCAATAGTGGCAAACCAGTAAGATACTGTTCGCAGAAACTTTTTGTTGGGACCAAAGCCAATGTGAGGAATACAAGAGAGAGTGGTTATTGTATTCACCATCAATGGGATCAGTTTCTTGTTTTGTTTGTAAACTGTTTGCTCCTAGAAATTTCTCACATTTTGTTATAAGAGAAACGTTCAGTGATTGGCGAAATACTATTGTAATTGATCAACATGAAAAAAGCACTATTCACCAAGACTCTATGCTAACATACTTGCAGACAAGGTGTAGAGTTGGGACAACAGTTGGAAAAACAAATTCAGGAAGAGTGTGATTACTGGGTACATGTCCTGAGGCGGGTCATAGTTGTTATTCATACGTTAGCTAAACATGGCTTGGCTTTTCGAGGAACAGAAAAAAGATTTGGATCATTGCAAAATGGGAACTTTTTAGGGCTGCTTGAGCTCATAAGTCAGTTTGATGCATTTTTAGCAGGTCACATTGCGAAATATGGAAATTGTGACAAAGGAAATCCTTCTTATCTGTCCAAAGCTACTTGTGAGGAACTCATTCAACTGATGGCTCAAAAGGTCCACATGCTTATTGTTGTTGAAGTAAAATATCTGGTTATTTTAGTTTGTCAGTTGATTCAACACCAGATCTGTCACATATCGACCAGTTAAGTCTTGTACTTAGGTACTTAAAAGATGGACAGCCTATTGAATGCTTTTTAACCTTTCTGGAAATGAAAAGCCATACTGGTGAGGAAATGGCAAATCTGGTGTTGCAGTGCTTACGTAAAGTTTGTCGGCTAAACTTTTCAAAATGTAGGGGTCAGTCTTATGACAACGCTGCTAACATGTCTGAGAGTTATAAGGGGATGCAGCAAAAAATTTTAGAAACAAACAAGATTGCTATATATGTGCCCAGTGCAGCTCATTCACTAAATTCGATAGGCTGAAGTGCTGTTGACTGCTGTCAAGAGGCGGTTAATTTCTTCTCTACAGTGCGGTTGCTCTATACCTTTTTTTTCAGTCTCAACCAGCCGGTGGACAATTCTTAAAGGTTGTATTGGAAATGAAAATGTCTTAAAATCCCTTTCTGATACCAGATGGGAGGCACATGCTATGGCAACAGCAGCAATTTTGAAATCTTTCCTTCAAATTTTAGACGCATTAGACTGTATAGTCGAAGACCAGTCACAAAAGGGAGACACTAGAAGAGAAGCAGATAATATTTCAAATAAGATGCAAGAGCTAGAATTCATTTTTATGTTGAATTTTTGGGATGAGATTTTGCAAAATTTTCATAGAGTAAGCCAAGTTCTACAGAATGAGGATGTCAACTTAAAAACATGTGCAGATCTGTATGGTTCATTAGCTGACCAATTGTGCACTTCACGAAATGAATTTGAAAGATACGAAGCAGCTACAAAGGAGGTGCTACCAGATGTTGATTACAAGGCAGCTCAAACTCGCAAACATATCAGAAAGAAGGTATCCAGTGACAGAGATGCTCCAGAAGTATATCTGAATGCCAGAGATAAATTTCCTATCACCACCTTTTACACAATTGTTGACAAACTTGAAACTGAGATGAGAAGAAGAGGAGAGATACACAAAGAAATATCAGAGAGATTTTCTTTTCTAAGTGATGTGCGACATAATGCTACTTCAGTGACTTCATCATCTATTGAAATTGAAAGGTATTCTTAGTGTTGTCAAAAGCTGATTGATGCTTACCCAGAGGACTTGAACACGAATTTCTCAGCTGAGCTTCAGCAGTTTTACTCATATGTGCACCATAAGTTCAGTGCAACAAAAAATGTAAAAACAAGATTCAGTCATGCTAAACTTTATAAAATAATTGTAGAAGATAATATTGAGTGTGCCTTTCCAAATGTAGACATTGCCTTTCGTATACTTTTAACATTAATTGTCACAAATTGCTCAGCTGAGCGTTCATTTTCTCAGTTGAAGTATATTAAAAATCCCATCAGCACAACTATGCAACAAGGCAGGTTGAATGCCTTATCTCTACTAAGTATAGAAGCAGATGTGTTACGTAAGATTAATTTGATTAATTTTGAGGATCTGATCAAAGACTTTGCAATTAAAAAAAGTAGGAGAAAACTTTTCAAATCTAAATAAAGTTGAAGTATACAAAAATAAACATGTGCTTAAGGGTCAAAGCTGTATAACTGAGAGGAGACCTCCACATAGCCTTTAAAGGAATGCAGAGAACTGACCAGGGCTTCTGACCTAATGTCCTCACCTTCTCTTGGTGTACCCTGATGGGTATCTATTTGGATATTGAATGGACGAGGATGGGCTGGCAATTTGGAATTTAGCCGGCCAAATTGTATTCTTATTGGTTAAACCAAAATAAAAAAATGATGGTACGAATTGACAAAATTTCATGCAAGCTGGGGCGTCGCCTGGTTAAACAAGGCCCCTGTTGTTTTTGCCAGGGAACTAGGGTGAACAGCAAAAAGTCAGCTACTGGAACAAATCTGAAAAGAAACCCCAACTCAACATCACCAGAGTTAAAGATCGGTACTATCAACATAAGAAGCCTGAATGGCAAAGAAATGGAGCTAGCTGAGGAATTAGATAAGTACCAGATCGACATAATAGGGGTGACTGAAACAAAAAAGACAAAAACTGGTGATATCTTTCTGAGCAATAAATACAAAATGTTATATTCAGGCAATGACAATCAAGGAAAAGAAGGAGTAGCCATAGTATTCAACACAAAATACGAGGCTAATCTTCTTGAATGGCAGTCAGTCTCGAGTAGAGTAATGTGGGCAAATATGAGAATGGGGAACTGGACAATGAGACTTATTTGTGCCTATGGTCCCACAGAAGGTTCTACTAAGGTAGAAGTGGAGGAATTTTTTGAGGCTTTAGTAAAAGCAACTGACACAATGAAAAAGGAAAAGTTGGTCCTTGTTGGGTATCTAAATAGCAGAGCAGGAAATGATTGTGAGACATACAAAAATATTTTGGGAAAACTTGGAGAAAAGAGCAAAGCTAATAATAATGGCAAATGTCTGTTGGATTTATGCTCAGGACATGGACTGGTTATTACTAACACCATGTTCCAACATAAAAATGTGCACAAATTCACATGGAGAGAAGAGGCTAGGAATAAGAAAAGTCTCATTGACTATGTTATTGTTGATAGTGATGTTTTCTCACTGGTGCAAGACACCAGAGTGTACAGAGGATTTGAAATTGGAAGTGATCACTATTTAGTCTTGAGCAGGATAAAATTGAATTTCATATTGAAAAGAATTACATGTAAGAAAGTTTTAACGCGAATAATAGTTGAGCAACTCTCAGATGTGAACTGTAGACTAAAATACACAAAGATTATTAAAGAAAAAATGAAAGAGTTTCAGAACAGGAATCAAACCTTGGAGATTCAGTGGCAAACTCTGAAGAAAATGTTGATTGATTCTGCCAGAGAGGCATGTGGTGAGGTTGTCTGCAAGGGTAAAAAAATCAGAACTCCATGGTGGACACAGGAAGTTAAAGAGGCAGTGAAGGAAAAGAAGAAAGCACATCAAAAGTTCCTGCCAAATAAGTCAGCTTGTGCTCTTAGAGAATATAGAGACAAATGCAAGAATGCTAAACACTGTGTAAAACTAGCTAAACAAAAGTCATGGGAGGACTTTGGCAAGAATATAGAAAATAAATATCAAGAAGGTGGCAAAATAATTTGTAGGTTGTTGAAGAAGCTTAGGAATTGAGGAAAGAGTGCTGTAAAAGGAGTTAGAGATGATAAAGGTGACATGAAAATGGGAGAAAAAGAAATCCTTGAAGTATGGAGTAATTACGTTGAAAAACTGCTAAATGAAATGAGCAATGATGACAGCACAGTGGTAAAAAACACTGATCAAGCATGCAGTCAGGAACACATATCCATACTTGAAGTAGAAAAAGGCATCAAAATCTTGAAATGTGGAAAGGCAGCAGGAGTAGATGATATTCGACCAGAAATGCTGAAGTATGGTGGTATAAGAGTCTTACAGTGGCTGCACTGCATAGTTCAGAAAGCCTGGATGGTTGAGAAGAATTGTGGAAGGAAAACTTGGTGAAGAACAAGCTGGATTCAGGCGAAATAGAGGCTGTCAGGATCAGATCTTCACTTTACGACAAATAGTCGAGAAAGCATGGGAATATAACAAGATCTCTATTTAAGTTTTGTCGATTTGGAAAAGGCATATGACAAAGTGCCAAGCGAGAAGCTATTCGATACACTGCAGTTATATGGTGTCAATGGGGCATTATATCAAGCAATACTTAGTCTTTATTTGAGTTGTAAATCAGCAGTTAGAATTGAAGGAAGTACAGGAAGATGGTTTAATGTTAAATGTGGTGTGAGACAAGGATGTACATTATCCTCTCTGTTATTCATTATCTATATGGATCACATTATGAAGGAAAGTGGTGTTAAACATGATATAAAATGTAAGATATAATATATAAAATATAAAATATAAAACATGATATATGGATCACATTATGAAGGAAAGTGGTGTTAAACATGATATCAAAATTGGAGATGTTAATGTCAACTCTTTGCTTTATGCGGATAATGTTATACTTCTAAATAAATCTGCTACAAGTCTGCAAGATTCTCTGACTAAATTGAATAACTGTTGTAATAGATATGGTATGAAGGTCAGCAATAAAAAGACAAAGACAATTGTCTTTGTCTTTTTATTTTTTTTTTGTTTGCAGAATCATTGAAAATGTCAACTGTGTTGTGAATGGAGAACCTGTGGAACAAGTGAAACATTTCAGCTACTTTGGCACGATTTTTAGTGAAGATGGTAAATTAAATATAGAAATAGACAACAGAATCAGCAAAGCTGGTATGGTAGTAAGTCAATTGAATAAATTCATATGGAATAAGAGAGAAATAAGTCGGAACACTAAATTAGTTGTACACAAGACAGTGTTCAAACCAGTTTTAACTTATGGAACTGAGAGCTGGGTCAGAAGTAAAACACTTGACCAAAGACTAGAGACCGCAGATATGAGCATCCTGAGAAAGATTATAGGCGTGAACAGATGGCATCAATGGCAACATCATATTAAAAACGAGGATATTAGGAAAGAACTTGACATTGTCAACATCCAGGAATACGTTAGCAGAGCTAATCTCAGGTGGTATGGTCACTTAAACAGAATGGGCAAAGAATGATTAGCAAAACAAGTGTTCTCTGCCAGATTGGCAGCAAAATGACCCAGAGGAAGACCAAGATATAAGTGGATTGATACGGTACAAAGTGCCATAGACAATAGAACTATAAGATCTGATAATGTTGGAGTCTTGACAAGTAAAAGACTGATTTGGAGGAAAATTGTAGATAGGAAGTTAGTAATGATGTAATTTTTTTCATGTAGTGCTATCCATATCCGGTACACCCCTTGAGGGTACATGGCAAGAATTTGATGATGATGATGATGACATTATTTTCCATCTTACTATAAGTTTTGTTTAATTTTGAAAAATAAAAATTTATTTTATGGTTTATTATTGTTTATATTTTGAATTACATATATATTGGGCACCAAAATCTTTTTAAGTGCTTATGGTCTCTATGGGTCTTAATCCAGCCCTGGATGGTTGCATAATGTTCTGCTGATTAGACACATTCAAAAGTTAAGTGTATGCTCCAGTGAAATACATCCCAGTCTGGGTAGCTAAGTGTTCCTGAAAAGAAAGAAGAAAAAAAAAAAAGACTTAAAATAATAATGAACTTATTATTATTATTACCATCCCAAGACCTCATGGAGTCAAAGACTCATCTGGGATGAACTTATCTACATGGAAATCAAAAAATTGTTCTGTAATAAGAAACATTTTGTTAGTAAATAAGTAATTATTTAGATATTCATGCAGCTTGGAAAATACACAACAAAAAAAAAAAGAAAAGTGATAGAGCTACAGATGATCCAGTTAAAACAAGAAGGCTCTTACTTAAATAAGTAGCATAGCTTCACTAATGGGGTGCTTAAGGTTCAAAGCTGTATAACTGAGAGGAGACCTCCGTATTGCCTTTAAAGGAATGCGGAGAACCGACCAGGGCTTCTGACCTAATGTCCCATCCTCACCTTCTCATGGTGCACCCTGTTGGGTATCTACTTGGATACTGAACGAACGAGGATGGGCTGGCAATTTGGGATTTAGCTGACCAAATTGTATTCGTATTGGTTAAACCAAAATAAAAAAAATGATGGTACAACATGACAAAATTTCATGCTGGCTGGGGCATCGCCTGGTTAAACAAGCCCCCCATTGTTTTCGGCAGGGAACCAGGGTGAACAGCGAAAAGTCAGCTACTGGAACAAATCTGAAAACACACCCCAACTCAACATCACCAGAGTTAAAGATCGGTACTATCAACATAAGAAGCCTGAATGGCAAAGAAATGGAGCTAGCTGAGGAATTAGATAAGTACCAGATCGACATAATAGGGGACACTGAAACAAAAAAGACAAAAACTGGTGAGATCTTTCTGAGCAATAAATACAAAATGTTATATTCAGGAAATGACAATCAAGGAAAAGAAGGAGTAGCCATAGTATTCAACACAAAATTAGAGGCTAACCTTCTTGAATGGCAGTCAGTCTCAAGTAGAGTAATGTGGGCAAATATGAGAATAGGGAACTGGACAATGAGACTTATGTGTGCCTATGGTGGTCCCACAGAAGGTTCTACTAAGGTAGAAGTGGAGGAATTTTTTGAGGCTTTAGTAAAAGCAACTGACACAACGAAAAAGGAAAAGTTGGTCCTTGTTGGGGATCTAAATAGCAGAGTAGGAAATGATTGTGAGACATACAAAAATATTTTGGGAAAATTTGAAGAAAAGAGCAAAGCTAATAATAATGGCAAATATCTGTTGGATTTCTGCTCAGGACATGGACTGGTTATTACTAACACCATGTTCCAACATAAAAATGTGCACAAATTCACATAGAGAGAAGAGGCAAGGAATAAGAAAAGTCTCATTGACTATGTTATTGTTGATAGTGATGTTTTCTCCCTGGTGCAGGACACCAGAGTGTACAGAGGATTTGAAATTGGAAGTGATCACTACTTAGTCTTGAGCAGGATAAAATTGAATTTCATATTGAAAAAAATAACATGTAAGAAAGTTTTAAAGCAAATAAAAGTTGAGCAGCTCTCAGATGTGAACTGTAGACTAAAATACACAAAGATTATTGAAGAAAAAATGAAAGAGTTTGAGAACAGGAATGAAACCTTGGAGATTCAGTGGCTAGCCTTCAAGAAAGCCCTAATTGATTCAGCTAGAGAGGCATGTGGTGAAGTTGTCTGCAAAGATAAAAAAATCAGAACTCCCTGGTGGACATAGGAACTTAAAGAGGCAGTGAAAGAAAAGAAAAAAGCATATCAAAAGTTCCTGGCAAATAAGTGAGCTTGTGCTCTTAGAGAATACTGAGACAGATGCAAGAACGCTAAACACTGTATAAAACAAGCTAAACAAAAGTCATGGGAGGACTTTGGCAAGAACATAGAAAATAAATATCAAGAAGGTGGCAAAATATTCTGGAGGTTGTTGAAGAAACTTAGGAATGGAGGAAAGAGTGTTGTAAAAGGAGTTAGAGATGATAAAAGTGACATGAAAATGGGAGAAAAAGATATCCTTGAAGTATGGAGTAATTACTTTGAAAAACTGCTAAATGAAACGAGCAGTGATGACAACACAGTGGTAAAAAACACTGACCAGGCATGCAGTCAGGAATACATATCCTTACTTGAAGTAGAAAAAGCCATCAAAGGCTTGAAATGTGGAAAGGCAGCAGGACTAGATGATATTCGACCAGAAATGCTGAAGTATGGTGGTATAAGAGTCTTACAGTGGCTGCACTGCATAGTTCAGAAAGCCTGGACAGAGGGACGAATTCCCGATGATTGGAGTAGAGCTCTCATAGTACCCATATATAAAAAGGGAAATAAAACTGAATCTGAGAATTACAGTGGTATTTCCCTACTGAGAGTTCCTGGCAAGATCTATACAAGTATACTGATAAACGGTTGAGAAGAATTGTGGAAGAAAAGCTTGGTGAAGAACAAGCTGGATTCAGGCCAAATAGTGGCTGTCAGGATCAGATTTTCACTCTACGACAAATAGTCGAGAAAGCATGGGAATATAACAGAGATCTGTATTTAAGTTATGTCGATTTGGAAAAGGCATATGACAAGGTGCCAAGAGAGAAGCTATTCATTACGCTACAGTTATATGGTGTCAATGGGGCATTATATCAAGCAATACTTTGTCTTTATTTGAATTGTAAGTCAGCAGTTAGAATTGAAGGAAGTACGGGAAGACGATTTAATGTTAAATCTGGTGTGAGACAAGGATGTACATTATCCCCTCTGTTATTCATTATCTATATGGATCACATTATGAAGGAAAGTGGTATTAAAATGATATCAAAATTGGAGATGTTAATGTCAGCTCTTTGCTTTATGCGGATGATGTTATACTTCTAAATAAATCCGGTACAAGTCTTCAAGGTTCTCTGACTAAATTGAATAGCTGTTGTAATAGATATGGTATGAAGGTAAACAATAAAAACACAAAGACAATGAAAGTAGGCAGAATCATTAAAAATGTCAACTGTGTTGTGAATGGAGAATCTGTGGAACAAGTGAAACATTTCAGCTACTTAGGCACGATTTTTACTGAAGATGGTAAATTAAATATAGAAATAGATAACAGAATAAGCAAAGCTGGCATGGTAGGAAGTCAATTGAATAAATTCATATGGAATAAGAGAGAAATTAGTCGGAACACTAAATTAGCTGTATACAAGACAGTGTTCAAACCAGTTTTAACTTATGGATCTGAGAGCTGGGTCAGAAGTAAAACACTTGACCAAAGACTAGAGACCGCAGATATGAGAGTCCTGAGAAAAATTAAAATAGGTGTGAACAGATGGCATCAATGGCAATATCATATTAAAAACGAGGATATTAGGAAAGAACTTGACATTGTCAACATCCAGGAATGCGTTAGCAGAGCTAATCTCAGGTTCTATGGTCACTTAAACAGAATGGGCGAAGAAAGATTAGCAAAACAAGTATTCTCTGCCAGGTTGGCAGCTAAACGACTCAGAGGAAGACCAAGATATAGGTGGATTGATATGGTACAAAGTGCCTTAGACGATAGAAATATATGAGATGTGATAATGTTGGAGTCTTGACAAGTAACAGACTGATTTGGAGGAAAATTGTAGATAGGAAGTTAGTAATGAGTTAATTTTTTTCATGTAGTACTATCATTATCCTGTTCACTCCTTGAAGGTACATGGCAGGAATTTGATGATGATGATGATGATGAGCTTCACTTATGTAGTTTCATGAGTCCCTAAATGAAATCCCTAGCTACATAATACGTAACCTGCCATCCTGGTTAGCTGAGTGCTTAACTTGCCCAGTAGCGTATTTTGGTATTTCGAATGAGAGACTGTGCAAAATTATGTCATAAGTATCAGTTTTGAAACTGACTGACTGGATTGTACTCGTCTTCATTTTCTTTACTTTCATCTGCATGCACTGTCCTCAAAAAACCTGGTGGGCTTTTTCTTCCACTTTTTCTCTTTCTCATACAAGTCATCTCCACTATATTTCTTGCCCTGTTCTTCATAGGATTCATAGAGTAACTCTAGTTCTTTGAAATATTCTTCGAGGGACTCATACAGTTCACACACAGTTCCTATATCAATGTTTACACTTTGTAATTTCTTGCTTGCGGCATTCATTCTCGCGAAGTTTATCACCCCATAGGCAGGTCATGATACCAACCTCCAGTGACTGAAGTTGCCGTAGAATCCCACTTGCTTCACATTGCGTAACTTTCTTTTGGGTGGTTCATTTTCAATTTCAGACAAAGTAGAAATTATTTCCTTCCATCCCTCATGAAGACTCTGACAGGCATCATCACGAGCTGACCAACAAGTAGGCGAAGGACATTTGATTACTTTTGCAAAAGTTTCCAGGTGCTTTCTTAGAACACTCCACCGATGTGTTGAAGATGTAAAAAATATGTACAGTTTCTGAAGGACATCAAAAAATGCAGAAGAGTACCGACAGGATTCGGCAGTTCAAGTACTGATTACAGACAGAGAATGTCCACTGGATGGTGTGAATTCTGCCAATGAATTTATTTTAAGAATTCTTGCTTGCAGTCCTGTGTACTTGCCTGACATGTTACTAGCATTATCATATGCCTGCCTTCTGCAATTTGCTACATCAATTCCAAGCTCGCTTAGTGAAGTCCAAACCGCCTCTTTCCAGATTTGTGACTTATGTTAGGAATGAAACTCAAGAAACGCTCCACAGGAGTTCCATGTTCTTTCACATATCGTACAATGAAGGACAGCTGATCAACATGAGACAAATCTGATGTTGAGTCAACACTTATGGTATAGTACTTAGCTATTTTAAGTTCTTCCACAATTAATTTGATTACTTTCTTGCTCATTATTTTAATAAATTCCTCATATGTGGCAAAGGAAAGGTAGGAAATGAAACCTTTTCCTTTTTTCCCACTTTTGGCAATGTGCTCAGCAAGAAAGGGATCAAATTCACTAATTAACCCTAGACACATCATTACATTTCCATTATGCACAGAACCAAAAATGTAATTCTTTCCCCTCAAAACAAGTCCTCTACTAGCCAGTGTTTTTACAACTGCATCTACTCATTTTAACACTGCCTTCCAGTACTTAATTTCTTCTTCCAGTTGCTGAGTTATTTGTAAGTGAATTCTCCCTGCAAGATTTGCTCCTTGTTTCAGAGCTATCAGACAGTTCATATGACTAGTTGCTTTTTCGTGATGACTCACTTGTGCTTCTGCATTTTTCCAGTCATTAAATCCACTGACAAAGTGACTATCATCAGCTTCCCCTCCACCAAAAAAGGTGACAAGGCACATAGAAGAACTAGGAGAGTAAACAAGAAAATCTCATTATTTTTTTGCCATTAATCAGATTCCTCTCGATGAGTTTCTTAGAAACATGTCTTACTTTGTCAGGATAAGCTCCAAATTTTGTGGAAACCTGTTAACTGCGATATACACTCGTGTTACGTCATTTAGAATCCACTCAGCTGAGTTATTACTCACTATCACCTATGCTGCCAAATTGTTGGGATTTGTTGTAGGCATGTCATTTGAAACAGATTTAATTCCTGTCTCCTCAACCACTTCTTGTTCTTTTTCCAAATCGCAATTACTATTAGCAGATACTGAACCAAAAAAACTGTCCAGTTTTCTTGTCTTGGATACTTCGTTAATTTTTGCTTCCTTTTTTTTTCCTCCTCTTCTTATATTCACTAACACTAAGCCGCTTTCTACCGTCACTCATGTTTTAAAATTTAAATAGTAATTTAAAACACGCAGGAAGTATCAGAATGATTTACACAATTTATAACTTTTTAAAAGCAAAACAATAAAACAGTATTACCTCCACTTTGATGACAACATACGACAAGGGCGCTGAAAACTCTAAAAATAATTTCAGATTTAGCACGTCTTAACTGCCACAAAGATATCAGGATACTTAACTAAAGAGTTGAAGGAAGGGCAGCAATTAACAATCTTAATTTGAATTCGAAATAATAAAGAAGGAAAAGTTGTTACAGTTAGTAAGAATAATACCGACACAATAAGTAAGAATAATACTCTATTTTTAAAATATTTTTTAAAATAATAAAATATTTTTAAAATATTTTAAAAATATTTTAGTTATCTTACACCAGCTACTTAGGTGGCGCTTTTTGAAATTGTCAGTTAGTGTTTAATTTTGAGCTTAATGTACTGAAGATGCCAGTGACACACAGGCGAAAATTATACTAATAAATAATCTTTCTACGTGAGTTTTTTCCGTTATTTATTGTGTACCGATATGTCTACTCACGGTTTACCTCTTTCAAAACTCATAGGCATGGATGTTTGATTGTCTTTGGGTGGGAGATGAACTTCATCTCCTGGTGTGAGATGCTAATCTGCTTATTGGTGGCTAAAGTGACTTAAAAAAGTTCCATGTTCCTGTCTCTAGAGCAGGTTTCTAGACTATGTAAAAAATAAAATTTAAAAAAACAAAAAAATTAAATTAATAAACAAAATCTTAGACCACCCATGATTCATATATACTTATAAGGTTTACAAAAACATTTTGTGTGTGAAAGCTTCAAAAAAATAAATAAAATAAATAAATAAAACGCCATAAGAGAAATCCATTTTCTTATTGCAATTGTTGTTGCCTTATGTGTGAATAAAAATTTATAACTTAATATTAAAATTTATAATTTAATATTAAATGTGTTAAAATTATATTTCTATATGCTGCATTTAATCATGGCTACTCTTTCTCCTCAGGACTACCATACCAAATGTTTACTGCTTTGTGTGAAACTACAAAAGGTATTCCATATATGATAGATCAGAAGTTTTCTTGTCAGCAACCATTAAAGAATTTAAAAATGGATTGTGAAAACAAACCAGTCTTGAATGCACAAGCATATTATAAAGATATTTATTTTCTTAAGCTTCCTTATTATAATATTACAGACCTAAGTGAATGTGAAAATACATCATGTTATTTCCATGATAAAGACCTTCATGAACTTTGTACTCATACAAATGTGTGCATTTCTGTGACTCTTCCTAGTAGTTATATATGCAAAATTAATCATATATCACAAAACTGTACAGTTGAGAGTCATATTCCACATCCACGGTACAATATGATAGCTAACGTTTGTAACAATGTTTTAACTAAAATTCATTATAATGTCATTCATAATGGAACTTTGGGAATAATTGCTGTGAATGCAGAGTTTGAGCTTGAAGATATAAATGACACTATATCAATCACCCAGTCATTTTCTGTACAGTTTCATTGGATCACCAATACTGCTGTTATTTACAAAAAAGCTGGGAATCCAGGTTATCGCATGGGACAACCTTTACTAGCAGGAAAAGTAGATAAAAGTAACTACAGATCTCAGATATTAATTAATCAGAAAAGTGATAAGCAGCTTTCTATTTTGGGAAGATCAAGTAATGGTTTATGTACAAGTAATGATAATGATAGGTTGGGTGTGAATTTCAGGGAAAATATAAGATCTGGATGTTTGCTCAAAATTGCTATAAGAAAAGGAGAAAAGCTGTGCCATTACATTCAAGATTACATTCTTCAAATATTACTTGGGAGTAATGTCCCAGAATATATGGGAGCTTTTGGTAACTCAGATATCTATAACATAGGTGATTGGGTGGAGATTTTCCATATTGGGAAGCCCTCAAAGTTTTTTCCAGAAACAGTTACACCAACATCTGTATGCTCCAATTTAATATCTAGTTTGCATATTGAAATATTCTATACAAACATCGGAGTTCTTTCTCATCCTCAGTCAAAAATAATTGGAGTTCTTTTTAAATATATTCCATCCATGGGGATGAAACCCTACTGTTCTAGCTATCACTGTGAAGAATCTTTTAACTATGCTGTAACCCTTGAACTTGCTAGCTCTGTATCTTTTGTTGATGTTTCTGAACCATTCGTTTCATTATATGCTGAAGTTCCAATAATAGAAGCTAAACTACCTAATGATTTTTTTTATCCATTTTTATCAAGTACAGCCCATCCACATATGTTATTGAAGTATAAAATTCTAATAATTTTAGAATTTTTAATTTTTTTATATAATTTTTAGGCCAGATGATATATTTTACAGTGCAAAGTTTTTTTTTTTTCTATCAAGCATATACATTAATGATAAGCAGTATGTTTCTGTAAAATCTGATATTTTACAGAAATTGGAATTGTTCAAGATGCACAAATGCAGTATTTGCATTCCTTATACTGCATATGAAACAAATTCTAAGAATCATAATACAGTGAACTCTGCATTTTCTGAACCTCAATTAACTGAGTACTTTGTATACCTGAATTATAAATTTCAGTCACTTAATTTTGTCTTTTGCCACCAGTGGCACAACGTCCCACAATATCATTATTATTATGACACCTCCAAGGAGTCCAAAGACTACAGCAAAACTATCCTCATGATCATCTACACCAATGCCATCTAATGCCCACCACCACCACTAGTATTTTCACAATCACAAACATCCACTCCCACAGTGGGATTCGAACCTGGAGCCCTTTGACTGGAGAGTGGATACACTAACCACTCAGCCAACCAGGCTGGCATATCAGTTGTGATTTGTTTGTTTTGTGTACATAAAATGTTTAAGTGCAAATTGATAATTACACTTTTCACTTTTTTTAACATGATTTCTTTTTAATTTGAAATTCTTAAACTATATTGCAATAAGTTTAAATGTACCAAGACTGACGTGAAATATTTTCTGTTTCCTTTATGTGTTTGATGTTAAATGTAATACTGTTTCTGTTTTTGGTAAAGTATTGGTTTGAAAAATGAAATTTACTGATGTTCCATTTTCAAAGACCACTCTTTATAATTATGCTTTCCTAAAAGTCTTTGAAATGCAACTTGTGATACAACTTATTGTCTGCTGAAAATGTATTCATGTTCCTTATTTTGCCAAGTGCATAATAAGATTCTAAATAAACATATCAACGTTTATTTAGAATGCAGAAAAACCTGCATTCTAAATCAGATGTTTTCTGTTGTTTATGATTTTTTTAAGATGTTCATATGAATTTAAACCTTTCATGACATTAAAAAATGACCATGAAAGTGTGTTTGTGTACTTATAGAAAGTATACAAAAGGAATGATGTTATTATCTGTGTAATATTTTTATTATGCAGATAATAATCTGTGTAATAAAGATTAATGATGTGTTTTATTACACATCATTAATCTTTTCACTACTGAAAAAATAAAGGCAACAAAAATCTATGCTGACTAATTTTCAAAATTTCTTTATAAGCTAAATTAAAAAATAAACATGTAAAATTTTATGCTATTTGTTTCAAATCAAGGTTAACCAAAATTGTAAAACTTATAAATTATGTTTTGTTGAAAATCTTGCTCAGTATTTTTATATACTACTGAAATACACACACAGAGGTATTTGGCTTCATGCAATTTGTCACACCTATATACTATTTGAAAAGAAGTCAATGGAGACCCCACGGGCAAGGTGCATTGTGCCAATGTAACAAGTCACATGTTTGTAGCCAGTATAAATTGGAGGAAAATTATGCTCCCAGATCAGTGCAACTGTCTGGATTAAATGGCTGAGAGAAGGGAACTGATGGAGTTGGAAAGACGCTTTGTGATAGAATGCCATGTTGCAGACTTGTCTGTTCAGTAAATTACTAATAAATTGCCATCCTAGATCAACAATCAGTGATAATATACGGAGATGGAAATGTGGGTAGTCAACTGCAAGTGCTACCCTCAGTAGACAACCCACCACACTCACCAAACATGACTGTAGGGTGCTACGAAAGATATGTAAAACCCATCATCACATTCATCAGCTAATAACACACTGAATGGGAAATTCAGTGTGTGTATATGTGTGAAGCTGACACAGTTCTGGGCAATGACTGAATATATCCAGTCATTGCCCAGAACATGCAAATAGCATGTACCCCTACCAAGCAGATGGACGAGCATGAACCTGAACTATGAAATTGGTGGTGGAATGGTTCTGTTTTTCCTAGTTTGGCCTCGGACCTCTGTTTCCTTTGCCATGTACATCAAACTCTGAGAGGTATCCGAACATTCTGGACAATGCAGTGCTTTCTACTTTGTGCCTATGGAACTGACGTCTCTTTCAGCATGACAATATATCATGTCATAGAGATTTGAACAGTAAGTTGAGAAGAAAGGCCAAGATTGCAAACGATTTTATGCAAACTGCATATTTAAGCAGGAGTGATGCAGAAATTGTAAATGTGAGTGGAATGAGTTCAGTGAAGTCTTGGAAAAGTTTTTGAATGGAGTGAGAATGGAAGTATGAAACAGAAAATCAGAACTATCTGAGGGGAGAGGAGGCGAGAGTTGAGTCAGTGTGCAGATACCATTGAGGCAGTAAGTGTGACGAACAAAATATGACAAGGATATTACTGGTATCAAACCAGAATGGTTTTTTACTGCTTAGTTAATATAAAGCATAAAGATAATTTGTGGCCTAGTAGACTATTGAACTTGATGTGCATTAATGCCAGGAGAATTGATGGAATAAGGAGGTAGAATTTTTGGCATTGGTTGGTTCTTAGGCAAAAGTTTTTGGATTAGTTATGACTGACAAAAGATGATATAGTGGAAGAAAATGTGAGGGATATAATATTTTCTAATTGTAAAAATGAACATTGATATATGCAAATTTCGCAACTAATTGGTGAAAACACCATATATATGTTATCACATATATTTGCACCTAATAGTCAAGAAATGAGAAAAAAAAGAAATGGATCGTACTAAATATAAATTATCAGCTTTATTGTTCACAAAAACAAAAAAAAAAATCAGATAATGCCTTTTTATTCCCGTATAGGGAGTAGGCAAGGCCATTTAGCCCTATATCTAATTTTTGGGGATGGGCAGTTCAATTTCCACTGGTACCCAATCAGAGATAGATGGCATAATGCTATCACTAATTCAGCAGCACACAGTGAAGAAAGACGGCTCAACGTGCCGCCAACTTGTGGTCGCTAACAATATATTTAATGTCTGAAATAAGGTGGGTTCTATGTTCGATTTTCTTGAGTTTCCAGGAGAAAAAATCCACTTGCCCGTGCCAGAGATTGACTAACTCTGGAACCGGTCAAAAAAATGGCTTAAAAAAAATTATCTCTAGTCGCCGACTAGATTCAAAAGCAAGTCTTCCTTTGTGGTCAAGTGCTGTGGTGTGCAAACATAAAGAGAATAAAAAATTTGACTTGGCAGCAAAATAAATGAAATATACCCTCGAACGTTTAGGGAAAAATCTCTGGTATTAGGCCACATATATATCTGATATTTTCACCAGTCAGTTTTTGCAAAATGATGTAAAGCATGAATCACTATAATATTCATTTCTATTCGGAACCCGTTTTTTATTTTATAGTACAAACTGTCATGCATTCATATTTTGTTAAGAAAGTTGTTTACTCTTTTATAAACTCATGAACTGGATTTAATTACTGCAAATGAATTAAATTGCACAAACACAGCCAGATAACTCAATTTGTGCACTAGTCGTATCTTCATCGGATGGTGCTTATAATTAGTGATAGTCATTGGGCCTGTGTCGTTGCTTTCGTAGCCTTAATTAGGATCAGGAGATTACTCTTCTGCTTATCAAATGTCTTCTGTCTGTAAATGGTGTTCTTGTGACCACTTTGCCTGTTTGTGAGGCGAAAAGCTAGAGTTCCGGGGTGGAAACCTTCCACTTGTGCATGTGACCACCTTCAGCTAAAATGCCTTTATTCTTTGTCCCGTGGACGAGATTTGAAGTCCTTATTAAATCCGACATTCTAGCAGTTCAAATTCCATGACTAATCTCTCATCAACTTTTTTCCAAATTAATTTGCTAGAACTCCATTATTGCCTGATTTTACATTTCAATATTCTAAGGCACTTTTTAATCACATTAATCCACCTCAATCTTGGTAATCTAGATTATTTTTGCAGACAACTTGCCATTTCATCTGATAAACAATTTTTGATTTCTCTGAATGTGAAACTTTTTCTTCCCTACATCATGGGCCAGCTATTTCTGATTGGCTACCTGTGGAGATTGAACTGCCCACTCAAGTCTAAAAGATAGGACCAAAACAGCCTTGCCCAGTGGTGGGGGCAAGAGGCCCTGGTCCTTCCCAAAGAAAAAGGGAAAATTTTTTTCCAAAAACGTTTTCCTAATTAAAATTAATTTTTTTTTTATTTATCTTGTGTTATATCTTCTATTTCTATACTACTTATGAATTAGTGATCATTGCAAATGCATAGTCATAGGTCATATGCGATGTGTATTGTGTATTCTCAAATCATTACTCAACTCGTTAAAGCATGTGTTAGCACGAATGCGAAACTGAGTAAAACCAGCTAAACTAAAGTCATGAGAAAACTTATGAGGAAGTCATGAGGAAAGAATATACAAAATAAATATCAGCAAAGTAGCAAAATATTCTGCAGTTTAATGAAAAATTTCACAAGTCAAGGAAAGGTTGCTGTAAATGTAATCAGAGATGATAAAAGTGACACGAAAACTGAAAATTATGATATTCTCGATGTCTGGAACGAGGTTGCCATATTACTCTTATTGAAAGGTTACTCGCCATAAAATATTTGCTTTGGCCATGTTTTGGCCTTTTTGAAAATTTATTTACTTTCATGTATATTTTGATTGGCAAGAAATATCAGGTAGAGTGATGTGGGCAAATATCCGACAGTTTATTACCTAATAACATTCTACTGAGGAAGCACGAAGAATTTTCAAGGCATTATTTCACACAACGAAATATGAAACGTTAGTTAGACGTATTGAAGAGCAGAGTAAGAAATTATTACCAGACAGAAATATATTTCGGGAAAATTTGGAGAAAAGACGAAAGTTAATACTCATGGAAAGTACCTGCTGAATTTATGTTCAGGACATAGACTAGTTATTACTAACACTATGTTTCAAATTAAAATGTGCACAAGTTCGCATGTGAAAGAAGACTCAAGACATAAAAGTCACTGTCTATATGTTATTGTTGACAGCAAGGTTTTACAAATGTTCAGGACACAAGTGTATACAGAGGATTTGAAATTGAAGTGATCACCATTTAGTTTTGAGAAGTATGAAATTGAATTTCATATTGAAAAGAAGAGTAAGAAAGTTTAAAAATGAATCAAAGTTGACCAGCTTTCAGATGTGAACTGTAGACTAAAATACACAAACTATTCAAAAAGAAAAGGAAAAGAGGGTTTGAAAACAGAACGAAAACTTGTGAAGATTTAATGACAAGCTCTGAAGAAATCAGTGAGTGATTGATTCAAGCACAGGAAAGTGGTCAGGTTATCTGCAAGAGCAGAAAAATCAACTCCATGGTGGATCCAGAAAGTTAAAGGAAAATACGATAGCATTTTGAAAATTGATGGCAAGTGAGTGAGCTTTTGCTCTCAGAGTATGCGAGTAAAATGTGAGAAAGCGAACCACTGTGTAAACTAGCTAAACAAAACTCGCAGAAATCTGATAATAGTGGAGTCTTGACAGTTAATTTGGAAGAAAGTTATTGATAGCAAGTTAATAAGGATGCAACTTTTTCATTTAACACTATCGTAATATCTTGTACATCTGGATAAATCTAGCAGTATATTTTATCTAATGAGTTTCTTGTGGATATCAACATAAAAAATTAACTAACACCTTTTATTCCCATATAGGGATTAGGCGAGGCCATTTTAGCCCTATCTGACTTATAGTGCAGCATTTTGGAAACTTTTCCAACGACAGAACACTTCACAAATCCTGAAATTTTAACGGAACACCATCGTTAGAGTCGAGTTTCATCGGTCTCGTAATCAATATAAAGCTAAACGCTCACAATCGCCGACGCAGACTATCACATCACAAAAATGCGACAGTGCACACTACAGGCGTGCCGGGTCGCAGCTCATTGGATTGACCTTGCTTGTGACTGCATGTTTCCTAGAATAGATACTTCTGTACTTTACTCGTGCTCGGCGGTGTCGACATCCCCAGGCAGCTGAATCAAGGCCAGCATGCACTGGACTTAATAGCACACTCGACATGCAAAGTGAGGAGCGCCTGATTTTCAAACATGATTGAACTTGTCGCAGCATTTAAAACCATTCCAGGCTCATATCAATTTTGATAATTTTTCATGGAACACTTATTCATTTTCCGCAGAACACTTATTCATGGTGTTCTGCGGAAAATGAATGGAGATTGAGGGGAAGTTCAATCTTCGCCAGTAGCCAATGAGCAATAACTGACCCAAGGCTATCACTAATTATACAATGACTGCCGATCAGGGAAGGCTGCTGACAAGAATCTTGAAACTTGTCAAGATTCTTGTCAGCAGCAAAATAGTGTGGGTTCCAAGGTCAATTTCCTTGAGTTTATGTGAAGAAAACCCGTGTTTTCGGGAGAAAAAAATCCGCTTACCTGTGCCAGAGATTGAATAACTGTGGTACCAGTTGAACAAATGCTTAGTAAAAATTCCTCTACTTTGCAACTAGAATTGAACTTATGATGCTTTTTTTAGGAGATCTAGTATCATGGAAGGCACATGCTACTTCTGAGCTACACAGGCTTCAACATGTTAACGATTATTAATCCAAAGTAATCTAAAAATGCGTTAACGACTTTTCTTCCCTTAGAGGGAGTAGGCGAGACCATTTCATTCCTATCTAACTTTTGTAAACTGAATGGGCAGTTCAGTTTTCAATATCCAGCAGTAGCCAATCAGAGATAGCTGGCCCATGATCACTAATGTTAAGCAGCATCTACTGAAGAGATCGCAAACAAGTGCTTCTATCTCGTGGTTTCATACACTAACTCCAAATATTTCGTATTTCAGTAACCACACAATTTACGTCCAAAATAATGTAGTTTCTATAGTTGATTTTAATAAATTTTCAGAACGAAAAAGCCGATTTCCCAAGACAAAAAACCTGTTTGGCACTTCCAGAGAGTGAGAAAATCAGGAACTGGTTTGAGAACTTAGAGAAAGGGTTAGAAAAATGTACTCTAGTCGGCAACAAGAATTGAACATCTTTCTTTCGGCAATCTAGAGCTGAGGATGCAAATGCCACTTCTATTGACCTACACAAGCCTACTGTATACAGGCACATCCATGGATTCTGAGAGTTATCATCAACACTCAAACTATCTACACAATCCATCATACCTCCCCTTGAACCCACTAACAGACAAGACACTCAGAGCTGACACAGCAACACATCCACTCATTCACAACTCCAAGTGAAACATAGTCTTCAAGCACTTATTGACCACACTTTCACTCAACTTCCAATGATTTTATTTATTTGTGTATTTCGTATGGGGTTCCCCCATTTCCTCCACTGTCCCTTAGGATGGCTTGAGCCCTCCTAATGGGGATTAAGTATGTATTGTATGATTGTAGATCCATGTGTTCATGGGACTGGATTCTCTGTTCTGAGGGATGGAAAACTTTAGTTTCCTGGTGAAAAAATCCTCTACTTCCTTATGAGACCGGCTAATCCACCTTTAGGGGAAAGAGATTAGATGAAGGTTCCTCACGTCATGGACGGGAATCGAGCCGAGATCTTTCCAGCCAAAGGGTTTCATCTGTACTGACTGCAATACAGAGGCTCTACTTACAATGATGAACTCCCTCTTGTTCTGTCACCTTTAAGTGCTGAAATATTTCCTTTGCATCAATCCTCATATCTTCCTTATACCCTCTTTTACCTTGCGGTGTCGAGGGTCCATTGATCATCGGACCTCACTCCTTTTACAGGATAAGGTGGTCAGCCTTATGGCCCGTAGTGTTGAGTTCTCAAGGCCAGTTTGCCTGCTTTGTGGGATGAAAAACCCCAAAATAAACTGGGAAAAAAACCCTGCTGTCCACTCCCAAAACTGGCTAACTTGGCTATGGCTGAGGAAGATCCTTCAGCTCCTCATGGGGGGGGGGTGGGGGGGGGGGGGGGTGGGGGGGGGGGGGGGTGGGGGGGGGGGGGGGTGGGGGGGGGGGGGGGTGGGGGGGGGGGGGGGTGGGGGGGGGGGGGGGTGGGGGGGGGGGGGGGTGGGGGGGGGGGGGGGTGGGGGGGGGGGGGGGTGGGGGGGGGGGGGGGTGGGGGGGGGGGGGGGTGGGGGGGGGGGGGGGTGGGGGGGGGGGGGGGTGGGGGGGGGGGGGGGTGGGGGGGGGGGGGGGTGGGGGGGGGGGGGGGTGGGGGGGGGGGGGGGTGGGGGGGGGGGGGGGTGGGGGGGGGGGGGGGTGGGGGGGGGGGGGGGTGGGGGGGGGGGGGGGTGGGGGGGGGGGGGGGTGGGGGGGGGGGGGGGTGGGGGGGGGGGGGGGTGGGGGGGGGGGGGGGTGGGGGGGGGGGGGGGTGGGGGGGGGGGGGGGTGGGGGGGGGGGGGGGTGGGGGGGGGGGGGGGTGGGGGGGGGGGGGGGTGGGGGGGGGCATTGCAGTATACATCTTCTAGTGAGATGTGCTTTACATTATGGGAAAATACTAAGAATAGTGATCAAAGCTTTAACCACCTTTACAATGAGTTGCCCTGGTGTTGTACCATCTTTAGACTTGAACTTTGTTTCAGGCGCAAACTTAATTGTTTGCATACTTGGGATTAGGAGCTAAAATGACCAAGCATATAAAATTGCTTGGTTATCCTAATATATATACAGGGTGTTCGGGATAAATTTGACATATTTATAATTAATTATATTTTTCCGTAAGTTACATGTATTAACACACACTTCTCTTCATTTAAAAGTTTGGACCCTTCTTCATTCATATACAAGATGTCAGAAAGGATGGATAGCTGGAACCCACCTGAATCATGGAAGAGAATAACTTGTATCATGATGATTCGTGCCCGCCATCAAAATAAGGATATTACGACTGCTGCCCAATGCTCCCTGAATACAGTAAAAACAATCAGGCATGAACTAGAGACTTGCAATGGTGACTACGAGGATGTAGCAAGAAGAAAGATCCCTAGCAGACGATCTGATTGCGTTCGTACAGCAGAATTCCTCGCAAATCTGCAAGAACAAATGTTGAAGAACCCTGGCATTGGAATTCGGGCTTTGTTCGTGGAGTTGCTAACTGTAGTCAAGCCCTGGATAACGAGGGTAGCCAATGGTAGGCCGTATGTATGGCAGCAGGATTCGGCCCCTTGCCACACCTCTGGGAAAAGTCAAAAATGGTTGTCTGAAAATTTCTACGACTTCACCAGTCCAAATGTTTGGCCTCCAAACTCCCCAGACCTTAACCCCATGGATTATTTTGTATGGGGCGCAGTTGAAAAAGACACCAATCGCACTTCCAGTAATACAAAAGCCCAGTTAATGGATAAAATTAAAACAGTTTTTGCGGCCCTTCCCAGGGAGACTGTAGCATCAGCTTGTTCGAGGTTCCGAAGCAGAATTGAAGCTGTGATCGATGCTAATGGTGGTTATTTTGAGTAAATCTTGTTGATAGTATTGTAATTAACTCTGCCTGTAATGTTTTTTTGTCAATTCATTAAATTTAATAGATACAAAGAAGATTTTCTTTTTCCTTACGAAACTGTCAAATTTATCCCGAACACCCTGTATATATATATATATATATATATATATATATATATATATATATATATATATATATATATATATATATATATATATATACATAAAATATTTAAGTTAAACCCACCACTGACGAATAAATATATATAAATTTGACTAGCGTTGCCACAATTTTTTTTTAAATGTACCACACTTAATAACTAAAAAGTACCAAATACAATAAAGAGTATTCCAGGTAAGCTGATAGCTTTGTATATTCTATGTATGCACATATATATATCGAATTACAAATGAATCTTTTAAACAAATATATTAGAATTATATATTTTTTTTCAGTAAAGTTTAACTATGTCCGTATTTTAGTAATAAAAATTGTACCAAATCTAGTAGCAAATGTGACAACGCTGCGTTAGATATAGATATAAGAAAATAGAACAAAGTGGCGGGGTAAATTTGGCCCCACTTATCCATTTAGAGATTAAATAACAATGATGCAGTAATGCTATGTTGAAAGTACCATATTTTTCCGTGTATAACAGGCGCCCCCTCCCCATGTATAAGACGAACCCTACTTTTTCGAACCCAAAATTAAGAAATCAATATTTTAAACACCTCTCGTAGACAGGCTTATACGATGGTTATGCATTACTAAATCACTTAAAGAATTAACAACGTAGATACGAATATAAATTAAATTACACTTTAATAAATATTTCCGATATTTCGCAACGTCACGTTGCCATCTTCAAAAGGAACTTAAGAAAAAAGGCACATGCACGTAGGCACTACAACACAGTAACTGAGAACGAAGTGATGTAGCTATTGTTCTCCTAAAAGTCTTGATGGTGTCCTCTAGCGGGCTAAGTAGGTGTTCTTGACCATTGGGCTGAAGGTCTGCTGATGTAAGCCTCCCAAATTTGGGGCAGTCTCATACATCCAAATTTGTTCAGGTTTGGAGAGTTTCTTAGGGCTGAGGCTGATTCCATAAATAGTCTTTCGAATTTGTATTTGCTATGTATTACTGTAGCTTTCTTTTACCGTATTCTGTGGCGTATATCCAGAGCATGGTCTGCAAGACCAGAATGGCTGTATTTGTGAAAACGGATGTAGTCCTTGTGTTCCAAAATTCTGATATTCGCTGTCCTGCCTGTTTGGCCAAAGTAAGACAGTTTACAGCTGCAAGGGACCTGGTATACACCAGGTAGATATAGGGGGTAGTGGTTGGTCTTTAGTGGAGCGGATAAGGGTCGCCAATTTTCTGTATGGTCTGTAGCAGGCAGTCAAATCATGTTTTTTTTAAGATTTTGGTAATTTTTTCTGAGGTGCCTCGGATGTAGGGAATGGGGATGGATTTAGAGTAATCCTTGTTGTGGAGGGGGGGGGAGGGGTTGTAGTTTGTAGGTTTCAATATTTTTTGGATTTTTTTTGGGGGGGTAGCCATTGGCTGAGAAAGTGTTGAGGATGTGATTTAGTTCAGTGTTTAGGGCCATGTCGTTAGAGTAGATTAGTTTAGCCCTGTTGTATAGTGTTTTCACCACTCCATATTGTTGTGAGGGGAGGGGATTGTTGATGAATGTACCTACCTGTACGGGTGGGTTTTCTATAAACTGAGAAAACCAAGGTTCCATCAGGCTGGCGGGTGACTAGTTTGGCTAGGAAATGGAGGCTGTTGTTTTACTCTTTTCCCAGAGTGAACGTGATTCTGGGGAGTTGGTTGTTTAAGTGTGTTAAGGAGAGGAGTGTATCAGAGCCATGTGGCCCAGTACCGAACAAATTATCAATAGCGAAGTGTGTTAAGAAGGAGAGGAGTGTATCAGAGCCATGTGGCCCAGTACCGAACAAATTATCAATAGCGAAGTCATATCGTTGGTTTTTGTGGGGCAGAAGCTAAGGCTTTTTCTTCAAAGGTCTCCATAAAGAAATTGGCCAAGGGTGGGGAGAGTGGCGAACCCATGGCTCTCCCCTCTATTTGTTTGTAGAATATTCCCTGACAACCGAAATAGCTTGAATTCATTGTGAACTGAAATAGGGCTGAGATATATGTTCTGTATCTATCTTTCATTTTCCAGATTTTATCCCATTCAATTTTTGCACTGGTTATTTGATTCATTTATATGGTAAATTGGATACAAGGCTGTTTTTGACTCTGACGACTTACATAGCATGCTTTGTCCTGAACACGCGTTTAAAAGCAGTGGGGGTATCTAAGAAATATACCTCATGCTCTGTGTTGATTTTTTGGCTGCCTGACATTCTAGGTTACACCAAGGCTTTGATAGAGTAGAAATCGAGATAATGTTCTTGGAATGGAGGCTGTTGCTGCCTGGAAAATGCAGTCTGTTATATACTTTACTGCTATAATGATAGGTATTTGACTGACAATCAGTACTAAATTTTGCAAGATGAGAAAAATTGTACCAATCAGCTTGGTGCATATGTATATCACTTCCATGTGTTCTCTTTGACATCCCACGTGAGCAGTGGAAGAATGGAAAAGGAGCAGATTATAATATCAATTGCAGAATATGAGCAGGTAAGCATATGAAAGAAAGTATTTAGTCTACTATATAAGGGAGAGGTCATTATTGTTAAGGATTCATTCAATGCTACGACCTCAGCTATTTGTGTTGTCATTACCCTACAGAGTATTGTGATCATTAAAATCACCAATAAGAAGTATGGATTTAGTCAGTTGCAAGATAAGGTATCAAGACCGATTTAATTTAATTCAGCACTTGGCGGTAAATAAATTGAACATACTGTAATAAGAAATCCCATAGGTAGATGAATCGCTACTGCTTCCAAATGAGTATTAAGCTGGCATAAAGGAAAGCAGTATGAGTGTCCAACAGTATAGTCCCGCCTCCATGAGCAGGACCAGGTCCTGTTCTGTCCTAACTTACAACAGTGAAATTCCTTAAGGTAGGATCTGAAGTATTCCTCCTGTAGATAGAAACAGAAAGTTTACTGTTTCTGCAGCAAAATCTTGATATCGATATTCACGACAGTTCCATCATAAAAAATTTCCTATTGTTTTGTCTTAATAGACTTGTTTGGTTTTCGGCAGATTGAAAGATTACTTTTGACAAGATTATTTGGGAAGTGTGAACGGCCAGTGTTCATCTCTTCCTCTGGTAAACATTCAGTATATCTGATGTGCCCAGGTGAGTTGGCAAGTTAAATTTACTTTCAGTGGATACCAAATATCGATGTTTTTCTGTGTTGATATCTAGTGGATTTTTTTAAAGTGATACCCTTGCCATAATTTTTTTACAAGTAATTTCTAATCACATGAAATCCTTTCTGACCTGTTGTTAGAGTGAGACTGTAAAATCTTGCACGATAAGTTAGTTAACTTATCGGGCTCGGTTTTACAGGGGTTTCAAACACATGTAATAAAAAATGTGAAATTAGAATAATAATTTTTTAAAAAAAGTTAAATAATAAAAATTAAATATAGTCTCTGGGAAAATCCCCATGTTACTCCTCTTAAACACTATTATTATAATTACGGCTATTATAGCCTGTTTTTGTTTAACATTAACATTAACATTACTGACAGGATGGGTGAAGCACTAGTGCTTTTCATATTCCCCTTTATCTGTGATGAGAGTTGTTTGGGAATGGGAGGCTTTGAGCAGTTACCCTCGCCCTCTGAGGGCAGTTGTGTTAGCTATGATCGGTTGAGAGAATAGCCTTCGGTCTTTTGTGTTTGTAGTAATCAGTCTCGTTGTAATTGACAGCTTGCACGATTAGTGGGTTTGAATGTGAACTTGACTTCACGAAGAATTTTTCTGCAAGATTACGAAGAAGAGAGGAGATGTATGGAGTGCCAGTTTCTCGGTGAATTTGTGAATTTCTGATGAACCACGGTGCATCCAGGATCATCCTAAGGCATTTGTTTTGGATTCTCTGTAATTTTGAAATGTTTGATCTTGAAGTGTGACTCCATGCTGGTGACGCGAAGGTAATGACTGGACATATTACCATTCAGTAAAGAAGCAATTTATTATGTAGGTTCAATTTGCTCTTGCGGTTGATCAATGGGTAGAGCTGTGCTATAACTTTGGAAGATTTGGAGCAAATGAGATTGATGTGTTTGTTAAAAAGGAGTTTCTTATTCATTAATACCCCAAGATATTTGGTCTCTGATTGCCATGGGATCTTATGACAGAGAGCAGGATGTTTTCTTTGTTGCAGATCTTTCTTCTTGAAAACACCATGGCTAGGCTTTTGAGGGGGTTCACTTGAATCCTCCAGTTGGTGAACCACTTTGCTAGCTCATTGATACTTCCTTGGAGTCTTGTTATTGCTAGGAGAGGGCTGAGTGATCTAGCTAGAATAGTGGTGTCGTCGGAATAAAGGGACGTAGTAGTAGTTGTTCTTGAATTGAGAGGAATATCTGCCATGTAAGTTGTGAAAAGTATTGGGGCCAGAAGAGAACCCTGAGGTACTCCCGTCAGAATTTATTTTGCGCCTTGATGACACAATTCTGTTGACTTTTACTTGCATGTATCTATCATTAATATATGAATATATGAGTTTCACTAGTTTAATTGGGATATTGTTTTCAATTAGTTTGAAGATAAGGCCTTGATGTGATGCCAGACCTTATCAAAGGCCTTGGCAACATCCAAAAACACAGCAGCAGTGTGAAGGTGCCAGTTAAAACCATGAGCGATATGTTCTGTTAGTTGGTGAATTTGGTGCACAGTGTTGTGAACTTTGCGAAACCCAAATTGCTCATTTGGGATTATTTTCTGTTGGTCCACTGCTGATTGTAGTCTTGATAGGATGACCTTTTCTATTACTTTGCCAAGACAGGAAAGAAGACTGATGGGCTTTTAGCTTTGGGGAAGTTGGGGGTTATTACCAGGTTTTTTCCTAGGTATAATGTCCGCGATTTTCCAATCTGTGGGAAAGTACTGGAATCTTAAAATGGAATTGGTAATTTTAACTAGATGAATTATGGCTTTCCGTGGGAGTAGCTTTATTATTCTATTGGTAATGCTGACAGGGCCAGGGCCTTTGTATTCTTCAGATGGGAAATGATATTTATTATTTCTGTTGGAGATGTGGGGGTGATCTGACTTAGTGCATTTCTAACTTTACGATGAACTTTGTAAATAAGATTGAAATTGAAGTTTGCATAAGATGGGCTGCATTGATTTTCTAGATTGTCAATTAGGGTTTCTACTTTTTCTTCATATAAGTGTGCAATTCCAAGATTGGTCTTTAAAGGGGAAAGTGGTTGTCTTTTGGTACAAAGAGATTTTACAAACTTCCACATGGAGTTATCTTCTGGGTTGATTTCCTTGAGTTTGGATTTCCATTTGGAATTCCTGTGGATCTGGAGGTTCTTGAACCTGTCTGTTCAAGGTGTTTAAGGTTGCTTTGTCCTGTAGGGCTCTGGTGTTGTGATATCGCTTTCTGGTTTTATTTTTGGCCCTAATCAAGTCCATTATCTCTTCTGGATCCAATTAGGAGTGTGGAAGACAGTGGTTTGAGTGACTGATGCTATTGCTGTGTTGATTTGCCTAGTTAAATTGCTTACAGCTTGGTCTATTTCTTCTTTTTTACAAATGACAGTGGGTGGACCGATGTGGACTGGGAGAACCCTAGAGAGCTTGTCCCATGGTATGAAAGAATGATGGGGAAGAGCTGACTTTGAAGCTCTAACCTGAGAAGGATGGGATTATGATCTGAGTTAAGCTCTTCTACTGTCTCCAGCTGGTATTGATATTTGATGTTTCTGAGGATAACTATGTCTAATACATCAGACCTTCCTGATGGGCTGTAGTGGGTGGGCTCAGTGGGTCCAGCTACTATTGATGAGTTGAGTAACGTGTAGTTGAATAAGGTACGGCCTTTGGAGTTGATTGACGAACTGAACCAGGGCGTATTCTTTGAGTTTATGTCTCCTGCTATAATTATGGAATCCGTGGAGCCAAGGATGGAGTCTAAGTCTGCTGCAATAGTGGAATGCTGGGAGGATTGTACGCTGCGTAGATTTTGAGTTTGCCTGCGTTATTAGTGTGCACCTCCACACCCATCACCTCAAGGTTTAGAGTTTGGGGGTTGGTCAGCAAGTTGTGACTTAAATAATTTTTGATAAAAATAGCTGTGCCGCCTCCACTAGAGTTAAGTCTGTCTGTCCTGTATAAAATATAACCTCTTAGTTTTGGGTTGTTTGATGGTCTGAGGTGTGATTCAGTGATCAAGATTATGTCTGGATTGTATCTTTTTGCAAATTCTTGCAGCTCGAGAATTTTATTTGTTAAGCCATTGGCATTCCATGCTGTTATGAAAGAATTTGGTTTAAATTTTTTAAACATTATAGAGAGCTGTTAATATGGATTGGGTTTCTAGGTAGAATCTTTTTCTGGAGGATGGTGAGGTGCTTGCTTTGCTGAATTCATGCAGCATTGTTGCAAGTGACGAGGTTAAAGCTGATGTGAGATTAGAGCTTGTTCGCTCTTGAGATGAAGAAGTCTGGGTTCTTACGCTTCCGCATATGATTTGGACATGGATGAGGGGTCGAGTGCCTTCCTGTGTTGTCGAATGTGAGGTATTATGATCTGGAGGGCGAACTGCTTGGTTGTGTATTGTGTCATTGCTTGGAGGATCGTGGTTAGTTCTTGTTGATCCACGGTTTTTTGGATGGAAAAGGCAACCCTTGTAATTAGAGGAATGTGGTCCTCTACAATTGGCACAGCAGGCAGGTGTGGATCTGGGTTTGGAGCAGGAGTTAGTTTGGTGACCCTCACCACATTTTAGGCATCTGTAGGCAGCTCTGCACAGTTTTTGGGCATGCCCGAACCTCTGGCATCTGTGGCAATGCCCTGCCGATGCCTTCTTCCTTAGAGGTTCAGTAGTAATTTTAAGCTTACAAATGTCCATAACTCCGATTGTGTCAACGGGATCTCTCTCCAATATCATCGGACTGTTTCCAGGACTAGACCTGCCGCATGGATGTGAATTTTCCCGATAAAGACTTAGTGACCGAGCAGCGAGGGTAGAATAGAAACAGCCATCGTCATAGGAAGTTCCAAGAAAGGATATTGTCCGCAACTCTAGTTTAGAGCACCGTAATTGTTCATGAAGCGCCCAAGCGACTATTGTACCCTGAAGTAAACGAACAGAGGCAAAAAATCTGGACTGAAATATTGTTCATGTGACTGCACTGTGAATATAAAAGGTACTGTGAGTAGGCATGCTTTGTTAATGTGTAACAATGTGTAACGAATTTATTATTATTATTATTATTATTATTATTATTATTATTATTATTATGAGCCTGTGTAGCTCAGTGGATGTGGCGTTTGCACACCATCGCGCTAGGCCGCACGAAGGAAGTCTTGGTTTCGAGTCTAGTCGGCGACTAGAGGAAATTTTTCTAAGCCTTTTTTCGACCGGTTCCCGAGTTAGTCGATCTCTGGCACGGGCAAGCAGGTTTTTCCTCCAGGAAACTCGGGTTTTTCGTCCTGTAAACTCAAGGAAATCGACCGTAGAACCCACATTATTTCAGACATTAACTATATTGTGTTAGGGTTAGGGACCACGAGATGGCGGCACATTTGAGCCGTCTCTCTTCACTGCGCACCGCTTAATTAGTGATAGCCTTGGGCCATCTGTCTCTGATTGGGTACCAGTGGAGATTGAACTGCCTACTCAGTCTCCAAAAGTTAGATAGGGGCTAAATGGCCTCGCCTACTCCCGTATACGGGAATAAAAAGGCGTTAGCTGATTTCCGATTTGATTTATTATTACATAACACCTTCAGAGAGTCCAAAGACTCAACGAGGGAGGGTACCTGCTCTACAACTCTCCGTCTCTACCCAGAGGTGCGCCAGTAGTGTCCGGCGCCTGTATGCAAAACTTTAGTTGGCGCCCCTATCCTCCCCTCCAATAAAAATCACTTTAAAAAAAACGTTTTTTTAAAAGTATTTCCTCCTCTTTGGCGCCTTTACTATCCTGGCGCGTGTGTGCGTCGCACACGTTGCACATAATGGCAGGCGCACCCCTGTCTCTACCACTCCACCAGCTGCAACTACCTTCATCATAGACACCAACATCATCTACCGCCGACCACCACCACCACTAGTATTTTCACAAACATCCATGCCCGTGGGGATTCTAACCCTCAGCCTTTTGGCTGGAGAGCAGATACGCTAACCACTCCAACCTTGTCAGCAATAATTTCAAACTTATTTTTATTTTTCGAGCACTGTTCATAGATTTTCATGCGAGTGCCTTTTTGATCTGCAAAAAGGCACTCGCATGAAAATTTGCAATTCTTCATGCAAAATATATCCTACACGTTCTTTTCAAATTCCTATAGTTTCAGAAATTTCACTAATCAATGATTTCTAGCGTTGTTACACTTTTTGGACATCTTTCACGTAAATTATCTTCAAGGCTGGAATGGCCACGTTTAATCTTGGCAGCTGATTTCTTAATTGTCGAAAACGAAGGAGAAGCGTGCCCATAAACGTTTATGAACTTCGAATGAATTTTTTTTGGCATTAAACCTTCTTTTACAAAGAATTTTATAACCGCAGGATTTCAATTTTAGCAATTTCAAGGGATACAGACAATAATTTTGCTTCAGACAGCTGTATAAAACATACTACTTAATAGGATGATTTGCAATTTCACCTCGATTCTTAAGAGATGTACCAACTTAGAAAAAAAATCTTGTCGATAGTGTTCCCATCTGTGGTCGAGGCTGAGAACCTTTCAGATTACAAACGTATGTATAAGATCAGTATTAGCATGAGTGATATTTGTGCTTACAGAAAGGAGTTGGTGTGAATTTGAGTTTAAAGTTGTAGATACGCAAGAGTAATATGAGATGATTATGTACAAAGAATGGAAAGAACTAAATTAGACTAGAAATAAGGGGACAACTTCTCCTATACTGCAAGTTTGTTGAACAACATCCTAAATTTATGTAAAAGCTATGTGTTTAAATATTAAATGTGTATTAAGCTAATTCAGAATAGTTTGGTCATGAGAAGTGGTATCCTCCTCACGAACGTATTACTTGTAACCCCATACTAGTTAGCAGTAAATTTAGGATGTTGTTCAACAAATTTACAATATAATAACTCTGCCTGATCTTTTGCCAATGCACTGTCTCGAAATAATTGCGAATCTGTGTGCAAATTGATAAAGAATCGGCACGACATGCTGCATGAGTAGATGTAATTTACCTGTACATTTGCTTATGTTCCCCTTCCTAAAATTTCCAGACTATATTAATTTAATTAGGTTCGGACTGTCGATAATCAAACAAATATTTGTAGTGAGCAATACGAGAATTTTGGCGAACTACAAATCGCACATCGGACACAATAGTAACCTTAAGGCCTTCTCTGTATGTAGCAGGAACTAGGGACAGAGTTAAGAAAGGAAAAAGGAGGGTCAAGTGTAAGGTAGGATTAGTTAAAGTAAAGTAGTTAGGACCCATATTAGCAGCCCGCATTAATTTTTCAAAAGCTCATTCAAGGATCTATTTGAGAGTAAATATATTAGAGTGATTGACCCAACACTTACAATCGAAGTATACAAAACTGAAAATAACAATAATAATAACACCCGAAAGATTATAACAAGGTCATACAATTCATGCGCTCAACAGTGAAGCGCTAGTGGTTATAAAGTTAAGATAAGTATGGTGGAATGGACATACGTGTTTCAGGTGCTGTTGACATTTTCTTAACTTCCACCTGCTCATCATAAGAGGATCTCAGAACAGGTGTTGCTGTTGTTAACTCCCTTTTTGCATCCTAATATGATATATTTTGTTCTGCTTCAACTTTTTTCAATTTCTTTTTCATCATTCCACTTCTGACATACAGGAGAATGACACGTTTAGCTTTTTTTTGCAGAGCAAGATTTGTTATCATTCTCTTTACTACTAGACTGGTCACAGGTGCTAACATTTAAAGCACTTTTGTGGGTTAGAGATGTACGCTCTAACAGAACAGCTGAGATTCCAGGTTTTACAAATGTTATAGGCTTAGGTATATCAAAAGGAAGGATGACGTTCATGGTTGGAACCAGGTGACCAACCCAGTGTATCAGAATGAGCCTCAAACCTTGCACCCCTGATCATTAAGTTCTGAACATATCTCCTCATGAGGAACATCAAGGAGATCTCATTGCGATATTGCTCTTCTAAACAGTTGAATGTTTTTTTAGGTGTTAATGCGATTGATGTTCCACCCATTGTTGTTGTTGTTTCCAAAAGTTTCTCGGAATGATGCTGTTTCCAGAAGGATATGACCAGAACGAAATTTCGTACCAGTTTTGGGAAGTTCTGCCGGTCTCAAACCCTTTTGAATAAAGAAGAGCGACATTGTCCCTATTGACTTTTCACCTGTTTCGTTGATGATCAAACACATTGGTACATTTATACTAGTATCATATATCTTTTGTTTCTTACTTTTGTTACCAAATGCTGTATCTACGGTATCAGTTGGGACTTCGTTCCAGCTGAAAAGTTCGAGGATGAAGAATTCATGCCCAAGGGGTTTTTAGTATGACTCCAGAGATTTCATCCATCACGGAGCCACATACGGGCACCCATTGATTGGCAAGCAATGAGTGCGCCTGGAGTAGAGCACCAGGGCTACCACGAACTCTATACCAGCACCACAGCAAGCTATGCATCTCTACTCACACTCGACCATGGGATAAGAGACTTACTGCAATAACTTTAACCCTTGCAGGCAAGCCCACTAGCCAATTGAACCTATCTAGGTCATTTAAGACTGCTCATCTTGCCGAATGAGACCAAAGTAGTGCAACACTACTAGGACCTCCCCCTTTATCTGGATGTCCCCAGGGCATACTGCACATTTGGCATGGTGTGGTATCCCAGTGATAGTGGACTGAAAGAAAGGAAGTAATAATGACTCAGGAGAAGTATGGCAAAGAATACAGGAAGAAAAGCATAGAAAAAGAGGAAAATGAGAAAGATGAGCACCATCACTGGGAGGTCCTATTAACCTATTTCTGAATTCTTTCCATCCCATGTGGGGCACCTGTTCGTGGTGGAGGGGACTTACCAGTAATGGTGGCAGTGGTCCCACCTTCATGGCTTTGTGAAGGGTCAGTCTTTTCTTAGTACTTCACTTTTTTTAATGGAGTGACAGCCGAGTTGTATAAGTGAAATGGCTGCACGACGATTGTGTTGGATTTTGCAAAGGCATTTGACTGAATAACACTTGGAATTCTGTTGCCGACATTATAACAACTGACATGACACCGGTTATGTGGCTAAGAAAGTGGCTGGCTGAAGAGATCAAAAAGTGGTATATGGAGGAGCAGAATCCATGTGAAAGCTGGTGACTTATGGTGTACTACAAGATTCAGTGCTGGAAACATTGCTGTTTATTTTGTACATAAATGATATAGGAAATAATCTGGAAGGAAATATTCAGTTGTTTGCTGATGTTGCAAAATTGGGTAGAATAATAGTGAGTCAAGGTGATGTGCAGAGCTTGCAGGATGATTTAAATAGGCTCTTAATATGGACAAAAGGTAATAAGTGTTATTTTAATATTGAGAAATGTAAATAGATACATTTTGGTATAAATAGATTACAATCTGCGTACCACATTGATGGAACTATACTTCAGGAAACAGATGAAGCTAGTGATTTAGAGATGGCGGTAGACAGAGTTGAAGATTAGAGGACATATTGCTAAAGCAACTCAAAATTTTTGACTACTCAAGAATACACTAACAAGTAGAGATAAGGAAGTTGTTATTCCTCTCTATAAGGCCTTGATACATCCATATCTGGACCGCTGTGCTCAGGTCTGGTTACGTGGGTTTCTTGGGGATGAGGAAGTGGTGGAGAGGATTCAGAGGCCAGTAACCAAGATGGTGAGTGGTCTCTGGAGGGTTCCCTATGAGGATAGACTGAGGATTTACAAAAGTTGGTTGATAGGTGAAAATGGGGGATATGAAAGAAACATTTAAGTTACTTTAAGGATTTTATAGTATTGATGCGAGGGAAATATACAGCACTTAGCTAAGGTGGTAGCAGAACAAGAGGTCATCGTTGGAAGTTGAGTAAAAGTGTTGATGATGATAATAATAATAATAATAATAATAATAATAAGGGCGTGAGGTCTGCACTTTTCACTTGCAGTTGTGAATGCATGGAATAGGTTGCCAGAGTCGGTTGTTAACGCTTTTTCTGTTAACAGGTTCAAGGAGAGATGTGATATATTGTATAGATAAATAGGGTCTCCTGAGATGTGAAATATGTAGTATTATATTATATTTAATACTGTATATTTTAATAATAAGGGCGTGAGGTCTGCACTTTTCACTCGGAGTTGTAAATGCATGGAATAGGTTGCCAGAGTCGATTGTTAGCGCTTTTTCTGTTAACAGGTTCAAGGAGAGATGTGATATATTGTATAGATAAATAGGGTCTCCTGAGATGTGTGTTTGGACTTCATGGAGGTGCCTGTATAATAATAATAATAATAATAATAATAATAATAATAATAATTGATTAAAAGATAATGAATAACAATTGCATAACTCTCAGATGGAACATCTTGTCATAACCACAGAAATGATATAAAGACAAGCAAAGAAAATGAAAAACTCGAACACCAGACAATGATGAACAGCACGGATTTTGGCTCAGATGCTTGCCTAGTATTCATACTTGATTGACCCAGTTATTTAGCTACCTATTGCAAACAGCCGCAAACGAAGAGCGGATGACAACTGGAAGGACAGTTCTGATTTTGAAAAGCAAAGAAAAAAGAGCTTTTGTTAAGTAATTACCACACGATAACTTGCTTGTCAATAACATTCAAGTTACTCGCTGGGCTTCTAGGAACTTCTATTATTCAATATTTTTCGCAGCTCCAACTTCTGCCTATTGAATAAAAGGGAGGTTTCAGAAAATTCATAGGAACAAAAGACCAGTTGTTAATTTATAAAATGATTTTGAAAATGTGAAAAGATGAAAAGCCAACTGATATATCGCGTGGATTGATTATCAGAAATCATTAAACTCTTTGTCACATAGCTGAATTATAAAAGTTTAGAAATTTTTGGAGTGAATAAAAACATCAGAAAATTCCTAACACCTGTAATGCCCCCTTGGAAAACTCCGTTAATAATCAATGGAGATAATCTGGGGTGCCTGTGCTATAATAGTGAATGGGTACAGTGAATATCAAGAGATGAATTTTTCAAGGTGACTCACTGTCCCCTCTATTGTTCGTCCTAGCAGTGATTCTTCTAACATTGATTTTAAAGAAAACCAACTTTGGATATCAAACGACAAAGTAAGGAAGAAAATATATCATTTGTTATACATATACATGGATGACCTTAAGTTATACGGAAAATCACATAGAGATATTGCTCAAAACAGTCCAAATCTTCAGTGCATACATATAGTTCGAGAGAAAATAACAAGTAACAAAGGAATCACATTTGCAGATGGAAGGAAAATTAAAAACTTGCCGCAGCATGCATTCTATAATTACCCAGGTGGATGACATTTTAAGTTCAGAAGTCAAAAGGAAAATAGTGTGCAAATATCTGAAAAGAGTTAGAATTAAAAGAGTTAAAAGTTCTAAATGCCAAGCTGAATGGAGGTAACAAAGTTGTCTCCAGTTTGTAACAGCGATGAATAAATGGGCCACCCCTGTAATCACATTACCAGCAGAGATAATTGACTGGATACATGCCGATTTCGATGCATTTGATCGTAAAACACGAAAATTAATGCCAGCGAATCATGTCTTGCACCAATGCAGTGATGTGGATCTGCACAAAGCCAAGAAAAGTGGAGGACATGGTCTTTTGCAAGGGAAGTAATAGAAAAAAAGGGAGTCTTGAATGATTACATCGACAAGAAATGCACAGAAAACATGTTACTGTATTTATTCGAATGTAACTTGCACTCCCCCCCCCCCAAAAAAAAAAATTAAAGTTAAAAAATCGTGGCGCGAGCTATATGCGGGATTTTACGGAAATTAAAGTTTTTAAGTCAAAAACTAAATTGACGTTTATAATTAAATCATCAGTATTCATTATAATTTATAATCTCTCACATAATTTATAAAATGAATGCAATTAAATTTTAATTATCAAAGTTAATTATGCAATTGGCCCCTCATCACGAGATATATTTTAATCTTCAGCAACAATGCTTCTGTAATTAACTTAAAACACAGTTTCATTCTTGCATGTCCTTTTGTCATTTCGGAATCATAAGATCTTTGAGTTTAAAACCAGCACTGTAACTCGAACGTTTTTCCACATTTCAAGCAAAATTACCAGTAATTTACATGAATTGAGATACATAGTGAACAATCCTTCATGAATGACTAATAAAAATTGAAAGCAGAGCGCGAAATAGACAGCAATGGTAGGCCAGTAGAGATAGAGCAACTATGAAGACATGCATATGATTGGTGTGGTATTTACAAAATATTGCATGACTCAACGACAAGGGCAACCGCACAAGTGTTAAGTTGAGCAAATTTTCTTCAACTGAATTCCAAAATATCTGAAACTGTCATAACAACATTTACTATATATTTCTTAGTTTTAACACGTTCACGTCTGGGTGGTTTCGACCATTTATCGTTCCAAAAGGACTTCTCATTGCCGTTTGTGTACCACTTCTGCATCGCATGGGCTGGCTCAACTGACACAAAGTTCAACCCTTGGATTGAATTTTATTGCAACTTGTTTGCATTCTGCTTCCACGTTGGGCTGACTCCCACACACATTATTGGCATGGTAGTTACAATTCCTGGTAGAATTTTATTTGAACGTAGCGTTTGTGATCTGTCTTAACCACACTACCGGCCAAGATATCTATAGACGTTCAAGTTATCATGGATGCGAAGTGCTTATTAAAATTGTAATACCATTGATATTACATTGAAATATATGATGGATACGAAGCGTATGCGGATTTGATCCATTATGGCCAGTAAGGTGGTCAATGATATCGAAAATTTCAAATGCAATCGAACAAACACTTATTTCATGTAATTGATAATTTGGTCAAATGTTTGGATAACAGTTTTTAGTTGGATACTGTTTAGTGGCACAACATACGGTTCTGCTTGAGTCTATACGAGGTCTGACACACAAAAAACGAGATTGTGCTTGTATCTCTTTTTATTTAACAAATTGAGAAAATCAACTACGATCTCCTTCAAAATAGTTCTCTTCTCAGTGGACACACAACTGCATGATGCTGCCAAAGCAATTCTGCATATCAATTTCTGAAAGGCTGTTGATGAGCTCCGTCATTTTTGCTTTCACATCTTCTGCCGACAAAAAATAAGTTCTTTTGAACATCGACTTGATCTTTGGGAAGAGGTTGCAGGGAGCCAGATGTAGTGAATAGGGTGGGTGCTCAAGCACAGTGATGTTATGATTAGCTAAAAACTGCTTCACAGACAAAGCGTTGTGGGCTGGCACATTGTCTTGGTGCAAAACCCGTTTCTCCACAATTCTGATCGTTTCCTTCTCACACGTTCGCACAATTTCGTCAAGTCTTCAAGGCAATACTGCTGATTTACTGTTTGGCCGCTTGGAACCCACTTAGCCATTACAATATTCTGGATATCGAAGAAAACAAACAGTCATTCAAAAGAACGACTTTGAATGACTCATATTTGCTTTTTTTTGGTCTTGGAGATGTTGCTGACTTTCACTGCATTCATTGTCGCTTGGTTTCCGGATCATCGTAAATATCCAAGTTTCATCACAAGAAATAATCACCGAATTCAAAAAATCTGGTTCATCTTTTAACCCCTTAACGTATCAATTAAAAATCAGAAAGTGGTCGTTTTTCTGCCAATATTTTGGGTGGTGATTTGCTGGATCAAATTCATTATTAGAAAAATAATGATGAATTTGTGCAAATGCAAACGAAATAGCCGATACACACTTGTTGGCAAGTTTTCCCAGCTGAAAGGAAATAGGCACAAGATTGTCTAGCGTATATATTCGGTTTTATTTATATGTGAAACCAAAATTCAAAATCAACTTCGTCTTTGTATGTTAAGGGGTTAATGCATTGCAAAAGATCCAAACACAGTTCCTTGCAACAACATTTTTGGAATCATTTTTGCACAAACCTTTTTCATGTTCAATTCCTCCAATAAAATGCATTGAACACTTTCCCTGTCCAAATGAACTTTCTCAGCCACAGATCGAACACCCAACTCGGTCTTTTTGAATCACATCTCACACTTTTTTTTTAATGTTGTCATCAGTAACTGCTGTGCATAGGCAATCATCATCTTTCATGCTTCCTCAGCCTTCTGAAAATCGTTTGGGCCATTCAAAAATGTGCACAAGACATGCACTCTTCACCGTAAGCCTCAGTCAATAACTGAAAAGTTTCCATTGCAGATTTCTTCAGTTTCAAAAGAAACTTCACTCTTGCACTCCAACATTTTCCAACTGAGGGTAAGAAAACATCTATTTTTGAACACACGTCCACTTGTACTGAGCCTTGTCTCACAGTAACAGGTTAGAACATTATTTATTATCATTATTATTATTTGACACCTCGAGGGAGGGCACCTGCTCTACAACTCCGTCTCCACCACTCAATCCACCAAACTGACTGCAGCTACACCAATGGCCTTTACCGCCAACTACCACCACCGGTATTTCCACAGACAATCACAAACATCCATGTGCCCACAGCGGGATTTGAACCCATAGCCTTTTGGCTGGAGAGCGGATACACTAACTACTCGGCCAGCCAGGCTGGCTGGCTGAGTGGGTAGCGTATCCACTCTCTAACTATCTCTGTCTCTCCCCTCCTACTCTCCATTCCCAAGCTATAGGGTTAGTCTCATATTTCTTTTTGTGTCGGACCTCATGTAGCATAATTTCTGTGGGAGGGGACATGGGATTCATTAGTTAGTGCCATTTTTATCCCAGTTGTCTCTAATTGCACTATTTGACAAATACATTACACAGACTGCAAATGTCCATATCTTATTCAGTGATACAATAAAACTACTACTTTTTCTTGCATCTGCAGTATAACAGCTCTTCGGGAGGGCATTTCTTTATATGCAAAACTTATTTATTTTTCGTAAAGTAAAATCAGGGGTACGAGTTATAGGCGAGGGCGTGTTATATTCGAATAAATATGGTAATTGAAGCTTAGAAAGAAAAAGCAGTGAATGTAGTATATTCAACAAAGCAACACAAGGAGAAAGAAATGGCATAAAGATCAGAAAGTTGGAAAAATAAAGCTTTCCATGGTTGATATTTGAAAGATACTGAAGGGAAAGTTGACAGTCTCTTAACTTGGCAATGGCTTCAGCAGGGCAACATCAAGGAATAGACAGAAGGCCTGATACTTACTGGTCAAGAACAAGCAATACAAACGAATGCAATAAAGGCGATGACTGAAAAGATCTGTAACAATAGCAGATGTGGACTCTGCAGAGAGAAAAAAAGAGACAGTGGACCATCTGATTAGTTCTTGCAGCAAGATTGCTCATATAGACTATAAACAAAGGCATGATCGTATGACAAGAGTTGTGCATTGGAGCTTGTGGGAAATATGGTTTTGCACCTTGCAAACATAGCCGAAAGTTATTAACAATAAACATGCCAAGATATCATGGGACTTTAAAATTCAGACAGACATTTTGAACATAATATGCCAGACATTACTTTACTTGAAAAATATGTGCAGTTCATTGATGTAGTAACAGCAGGGGATATTAGAATAAAAGAAAAGTGCATGAAAAACTGACTCAGTATAGGGATCTGGAGATTGAAATGCAGGAACAAATTCAGACAATCTGGAACAAAAAGCAAACAAGAGTTCTGTCATAGGAATGCTATGAGCAATACCAAGAACATTTATGAAACATCTGGAAAAGTTGAGCACCATTCCAACTCCAGAAAAGTGCACTTTTAGGGACATCTCACATTTTTCGACACCTAGTCGATTTCTAGGCCTTTGGATAAGGACTGAATGGGACTTATTGCCAGTCAAAGATTTTACTGTTCTATTTCAAGTTTCTTGTTACCTTTTGACTGTGAACTCTGTTAATTGAATATAATAGTAATAATAATAATATTAGATGTATGGCTTATGTAATAAGTATATAATTATGTAACGCAATAAGTATATAATTAGACTATTTTATTTTTATTTTTTTTTGTCATGTGGTTACTTAAATATTAGGCATTGATATTGCCACATGTTGAGTATAGGGATCACAAGGCACTTTTTAGGGCAGCAGAGCTAACTCTTTTGCACATTCTTTAAAAGTACATGGTGATATATCATCCATTCCAACAGTCTCATTAACATCTAACCTGAGCATCACTTGATTCTTTCACCATTAATTCTACTAATTCTTGCCTCCCTTCTACATATTACACAGCATCACTCACAACACTATGATATACACTGATGAAACATTTGTTAAATAATTCCACTGTATCATTTGCTATGGTTATTCTGCTACCATAACTATCAACCAGCCATAATTATTTTTCCTCTTGCTTGCCACATAGCAGAAAAATTTCCTTGGATTAGCTTGACCAGATTGGCCAATCTCCTCTGATGTTCTGCTTTTTCTTTTTTAACCATGCTTATCAATTTTCTTTTTTAGAATTTGAGAATTATTATTATTATTACTATTACAATAACCTCCATGAAGTCAGCTAACTCATCAAAGGGAGGGTCATCCAATCAGTAAGGTCTATCATATTGAACCTTGGAATCATTTATACTTCCTGAATTCACAATGTGCTCCAATGCATTCCACTCACCAATAATTTTCCACATAAAAAATTTACTCCTTGCACCCTTCTTCACCACATCTTTACGCAACTTCCAGGGATAGCCTCTCGTTCTTCCCATCTTAACTAATTTTCTCCATGTTGGTAAAATTCCTTAACATGAAGATCTCTATCATATCTCCTCTTTTCCTCCTATCCACCAAACTCTATTATCTACATTCCCTTAACCATTCTGCATAGTGAACACTCCAGAGTCCCAATATCACATTGGTCATTCGTCTTGGGATCCTCTCTAGTATTTCCACACCATAATAAAAACTAGTGACTAAATTTGAGCATAATAGTCCATGTGTGGTCTGACTAAAGCCTTATATACAGGCACCACCACCACCTCCTTATCCTTAGGTGTCAGTGTACTAATCATAGCAGCAGTCTTCACAATATTTGCAATGTGCCCTTGGAACTTTAGTTCACTGTCTACCATCATTCCAAGATACCACATCTCATCCACATCCTGAAGCACCACTCTACCAATACAGTTTGTAGTCATATCTCTGCATCCCAAAAGTGTAGTATGGTAGTATGCTTTTGGGGTGCAGAAATATGATAATAAATGCAAGGTACTACTAGTATCTTGCATTTATTAATATTTAAACTAACTAACCTGACTCATGTGTCCATGTCATAAGGCTATTCAAATCTTTCTGAAGAGAAATAACATCAGATATATTAATAATTCTAACTTTGCATCATCTGCAAACACCTGAAGATCCCCAATCAATCCTCATGGAATATCATTAACAACTAAGTTAATGATATTCCATGAGATAAGGGCTCATAAAAAGTAATTGACCTATTTAGATTTTTTAAAGCTAATAATGCTTTATATATGTGAACATTACTGTCTTTGATAGAGGACTTTTTTCACCCCCTAGAAATTAACTGTGTTAATGATTGCAGAAAACTGTGAAGATAACACATGAATGACTACCTAACTTTGGATTAGGTAGTCATTCATGGACTATTAACTTTTTAAAGTTAGGCAGGTTGGATATTGGGTTGCCAGCAGTGCAAGGACCCCTGTGAGAAAAGGGTATATGTGGAACTACAAGGGGGGGGGGATTATGAGGAGCTCAGGAGATAGCTTGCGGGTGTAGCGTGGAATGAGGAATTAGCTGGAAAAGAGATCAATGCAGCTTGGGGAATTTTCAAAAACTATCTAGTAGATGCAATGTCTAAATGAATTCCAAGGCTGAGAAGGTTAAATAAGGTAGGTGTGAAATGGATGACTAAAGAGATTAAGCATGCGATACAGAGAAAAAGGGCATTGTGGAGGCAGCATAAGAGATGTGGAAATAACCAATTTCATGAGGTCAACAAAGACTAGGCAAGGAAGGTGACTTGGTTGGTGAGAGTAGCTAAAGAGAGGTATGAACAGCAGTTAGTTAATGAAGCCAAAAAGAATCCTAGGGAGTTCTTTCGATATGTAGACTTACAGTCAGTCTCTCCTTCCCAAGGAAGGAGAGACTGACTGTAAGTGAGCAAGACGTGTATGGGGAGTTGAGTAAACTAGATGTAAATAAGGCTGTGGGACTTGATAATATATCACCGTGTATTCTGAAGGAATGTGCCAGGGAGTTGACACCTGCCTTGACATATTTTTTTAATACGAGTCTTGTGCTTGGTCAAGTTCCTAAGGAGTGAAAGGAGGGCAAGATTGTGCTACTTCATAAAGGAGGTGATCGAACTCAAGCATCAAACTACAGGCCTCTCTGTGTGTCAGGTGTTGTGGTTAAGTTGTTGAAGAAGCTTGTGAGAACTAGGATCCAGAGTTGGGTTGACAGCAATGGTATTATCTTTGATGGACAGCATGGATTTGCTAAAGGGAGGTCATGTTTTAGTAATCTACTTACTTATTACAATAAAGTGACTGCTTCCTTGGACAGAGGAGAAGGATAGAGAGTAATACACTTGGATTTCTCAAAGGCTTTTGATAGAGTACCTCATGATAAGTTGACAGTCAAACTAGAGCAGATGCGGTTGGATATTAGATTAGTGCATTGGATTGGAGACTGGCTATCTGATAGGTGTCAACAAGTTGTGTATGGGGGGGGGTGCGATATCCAGGAAAAGGAAAGTCACTGGTGGAGTGCCTCAGGGGTCTGTTTTAGGGCCATCACTGTTTAATTTGTATATTAATGATATTGGCAAAGATTTGGATGGAGATATTCAGTTGTTTGCAGATGATGCAAAGTTGGGACGAACCATAAAGCGTAGTGAAGATGTTGTGGCCTTGCAAGAAGACTTGAATAAATTGAGTGATTGGGCACAGAAATGGGGATGTGAGTTCAATGTTGCAAAATGTAAGGTTTTAAATTTTGGAAAACAAAGATGGGATGCAGAATTTATGCTTAGTGAGAATATATTGTTGGAGGTAGAGGAAATAAGAGATCGGGGTGATAGTGGATAAGGATCTAAAATTTAGGGGACACATTGCCAAAATTGTGAAGACAACACAAAGGCTTCTGGGAATGATGCAGAGGACACTGAGGTGTAGAAGTAGGGAGATTCTTGTTACATTGTATAAGGCTTTGATTAGGCCACACATGGACTATTGTGCCCAGATTTGGTCACCGGGTTTTCAGAAGCATGAAGAGATGTTTTAAAGGGTCCAAAGGCGACTGACTAAAGTAGTTTCTGATCTCTGGAATGTCGAGTATGAGGAACTCGTAATTTGCAGAGTCTGGTGGAGAGGAGGAAGAGGGGAGATATGATAGAGACCAACAAGTTATTAAGGTGTTGTTACAGGATCAACTGGAGAGGTTCTACAGAAAATAGTGGGAGATCAGGGGAGAACCAGAGGTCATCCTTGGAAACTGTATAAAGTGGGTGTGAGTAGGAGAGTGAGAGGCAGGTTTTTTTCGTGCAGAGTTGTGAATGATTGGAATGCCTTGCCTGAGAGTGTGGTGTCTGCAAGGAGTTTGAGTGTGTTTAAGACACGGTATGATGAGATGTGTGTGATAAAAGGACCTCCCAGATGAGCCTTTGACTCCATGAGGTCTTGGGGTAATAATAATAATGACATACTGTGTGCATAAGCATTAAATGCACATAGCATTTGGCTATTTCAATACACAAGCAACTAGGTGGGACAGCCATGGGTCCTTTTCCTCCCATGGGAGGAAAAGGACCCATGGCTGTTGGTAAGGAAAAGGTCATTTTCCTCACCAACAGCCATGTTCAAACTGGTGGTTTGGCGTATCACGTAGATGATGTGTTAGCTATTTGGCTACGCAGTTCAGACATATTAGATACATTTTTTGGTGCATTTAAATAGCAAACATCCTAACTTCACAATGGCAGAGGAATGAAACAACTTCTGTCCTTCCTACACACACACTCCCTCCAAATGGATTATTATCTTTACCTATTTATAAAATGCCTACACATACTAAAAGATACTTGCACAAACAATCACACCATCATCCATCCTAACAGTATACTAACACAGAGAGAGAGAGAACGATCTTCTCCAATGTTGCTGCTTTTACCACTGAACTTACCTACCCCCCCCCCCCCACCTAATACCCTCCCATCCCTATTACACAAGGCCACGGCAAAATTGTTCTGCAATACTAGACATACATTCAGGTTGCATCTGAAAAGATATCCAACATACTTGGTAAATATCACCTCCACACCACATTTGAACCATATATGAAATGGGCAACCTTCATCTATTTACAAAAGGACAAACTTTCTTCTTCATCAAATTCAGAAGTATATGTGCCCTGTACTCATGATCTGGCTTACTATGAACAGATGGTAAGATCTGTTGACATCTGTCTCAGAGAACATAATACATTTGGCATCACTGTTATGGTAAGATGGAACTAGCAGATCATGTCTGTCTTGGCCATGATCTGCTAGTTCACATAGGATCAAATTCAAGAAAACAAAAGTGCTACACAGAAGTCATGCAAGTCAGAGAGACTGTTTTTGAAATCAGCAGCAGCTTTAAAACATTCCCCAAACCTTAACAAGTATAGCTGTCGATTTACCAAAATTCTGGGAAATAGTCATTTTAAGATCAAATTAATACTTTTTAACCTCCCTCTTTATCCAACAATAGATGGCACCAGTCAGAAATTTAATTCTTTGTGTTGTCCAGTACAAATTGAACCAGTTCCCACGTTCAACTAATTGTTGCTGTTTGCTGCCGAAGACACTGAGTATAAAACAGAAAATAGCAGTAACTAAATAAATAGATATATTATTTATTATTAAGTGACACCTCCAAGGAGTCCAAGGACTCAAAGAGGGAGAGCACCTACTTCTACAACTCTGTCTCCACCATGATTACCAACCATACTGAACTACCACTACCATCATCATCTAAACCAATGCAATCTACTACCCACCGTCACCACTAGTATGTTTTTGTCTGTATATTGCATGTGTTCTCAAGGCTGATTTGTCTGCATGCAGGATGAAAAACCCTGCTATCTCCATATGAGATAGGTTAACTCGTCTTCAACTGAAAAAGCCCATATAAAGATTTCTTTCGTTGTCACGATAATTGAACTCGGGCCTTTTCTAATCTAAGGGTGCAACATACTGTTGTTCTTCCAATTGCACTACGGAGGCACTTATTGCTGGCCTGGTTGGCCGAGTTGTTAGTGTATTTGCTCTCCAGCCAAAAGGCTGTAGGTTCGAATCCCGCCGTGGGCATTGGTATTTGTGATTGTGAAAATAGTGGTAGTGGGCAGTAGATGGTGTTAGTGTAGATCAGTGCTTCCCAAACTTCTGGATGCCAGGCCCCTTTGGAAAAATTAAAATATTTCACGGCCCCCTCGAAAAAAAATCGTAATATAGACATATATTATTATAATATTTATTGTATTTATATTCAATACAAAACATACAAGCGAATATTGCAAAAATCAAATGCAAATATTACATTTTCAGCATCTTACATACACATTTGATATGGCACATTATCTCATTTTTATATAGATAGATATATTGTTATTGTACATTTGCAGTACAAGCACATGAAACGTAAAACAATTAGTAATAAAGAAAGAATTAAAAACATAAAAGAAGTTTAATAACAATTTAATGTGATGGATGTGTTTCAATACTGCTACACAAAAAGTCAATATCAGGTGAAATATTGAAACTGCAATTCTTAGATTTCTACTTTGAAATGAAACTTATATGAATAAGCATATATTTACTAATATTCATTAAGTGCCGAAATAGCAAGAAGCAAAATTTATGAACCTGCACCAATGTGTGATTTTTTTCCATTATAATATAAAAAATAACAAAAAAGAAATAATAAATAAGAATTAAATACGTTTCTTTTAAGATAAAAATCTATTTAGTCTTAAAACATTTTAAGTATTTGTTTTCACTATTTCACGGCCCCCCTCAACAAAACCTACAGCCCCCAAGGGGACACGGCCCACAGTTTGGGAAGCAGTGGTGCAGTTCACTGTAGCTAGTGGATTGAGTGGTGAAGTCGGAGAGTTGTAGAGTAGGCGTCCTCCCTTGATTAGCCCTTGAAGGTGTCACGTAATAATAAT